>NC_045442.1:129023301-129039174 GCF_002776525.5 Piliocolobus tephrosceles | reverse complement strand
AATATATAATATAAAATATATTAATTGATATATAATATATAATTTATAAATAAAATATAATAATAATATAATATGTTATTATTATATAATATAATATATAATAATATATAATATAATAAATAATAAGTATATAATTATTATATAATAATATAAATAAAATAAATATAATAATAAAGTATATAATATACAATTAATATATAATATATATATTATATAATATGTAATTACATATAATATAATATATATTTATATAATACATAATATATAATATATAATTATTATATATATTAAATAATATATGTAAGCATTATATATATACACACACATATATTTGCTTTGCTGCAATGCTTTGCTGATTATTTCCTATCTGCTAAAGTGATCAAGTAGTAAAATTCACACTTGACAATTTCTGGGACCGAATACCCATGACGTTAACTTATCGCAGAAGTGGTGAATTGAAACACCTTCCAATGGAGGCTACTAGGGTGTCCTAAAGGGAGAGGCACCTGCTCAACAGCCACCAGGCGTTGGCATGCAGGAATGGGTGCTGCGTCATCCAGAAAATTGATGTCTAAGTGAATCTCTCAACTTCACACGTGAGTGACATCCTCATGTGATCCAAATGGATCCATCTGAAACACTGAATCTGGCCAGTGGCCTTGCAGATTGCAACCTTTGCAAATAAGGCTGAAGTTTCAGAACCTCAGATCACTCCTTGTTCAAATTGTCCAAATTAAAACAGACTCACCGGTTTCTTGGGGAAGATCTCTACTTGCATCGATTCCACAGGAGAAAACATCCCTCTAGGGAGGATTTTAAGGTTGCAAATCCCCCTCTTCCATATTCATGCAGTGGGGTAACACTGCGGATTGTTTCACAAAACGGTGGAAACTCTTCTCCACCTGTTGCATCCAGGTTGGTGAAGTGACTCACAGTAGCCAGACAAACATAGCCAAGCGTGATTTCAAAAGCACACTGGAGCCTTCCCTCACTGCTCCTAGAACCCCCCTACTGCCTTGGGAAGCACCCCTGTTCTAACCTGCTGGGTGATTATATACATGTGTCCCCATCATCCCTTCACCCTAAAAGACAGCCTTCCAAACACCAGACACGCGGGTGCAGTCACCTAGATGATCCTGTTCCAGGGGACGCTCCAGCTGTCCACAGGTGCATGAGGGAGCCCAGATGTTTCCAGCTGAACTGGCCAAAGCCCCGTGAACTTCCCGGCTGACAGACAAAACCTTGAGCTAAAGGAAAAGTTGGTGTCTTAAGCCACTGCGATATGGGAGTGTGGGGGATTTTAACGCAACAAAAGCTGCAGGTGCTTCACAATCCTAATGTAAAGCCACATCCAGAGTGTAGAAGAAATAAGCACGAGGGGTAAAGGGTGGCTACAGAAAATGCTCTTGGTGGGGTCCTTTCTCTCCATCACAGCTTCCTCAGTTGGTTGTTGTCATGGGTTTCCACTTTGAGGCAAAAAAACAAAAAAAAATCAAAATTGCCAAATCAAAATTTGTCAGCTCTGTTCTGGGATAGTCAAGTATAAATGGGACTCAAGTCTGGCTGGCTGGGGCTTTGGCGGTGCTAGCTTTAGGTGAAATGTATAACCTGTAGCTGAAAAGGTAGCAGGCCTCTCTCTGGGACTTGGTGTTACCGTCCTTGCTTGCTGACAACAATTGGAAATACAAGTCTACAGGGAAAAGGAATGAGGAAACCTGTGTGTCTAAAATGTAAAAGATAAAACAAAATTGTACAACTTACCACAGAGAAAACAAAAACCAGAAACAGATCAAGAAAATATAAGAAAGCTTTAAAATATCCCAAAGTGGTGAGATAATATTGGTAACACGAAATTTTAAAAAATAATTATAAACCAAAAAAAAAAAAAACCCAGTTATGAAAACTACTGGATAGCACATGCCAAACCGTGGTGATAAGCAAATCAGAGATTATTGCACTGAATAGCACAATAGATGCAGATTCCAAATGGATTTTCTAGCTGGAAGCTCTGTGGGGCCCAGCTCTACACCTGGCTTCCAGACCCTGAACTTGTGAGCTCCATGGGAGCCTGACCTGCTCCTCCTTCGCTGACAGTCTACTGATAGGTCCACCCTCTGGGCCTGCTGCCATGTCTTATACTTCTGAGATATTTTTTGAGACGCTAACACTATTGCATTTTGTCTGCTGCTGTGTGTGGAGGGGAGTTTAGCATTAGGCGTGACTTCCCACACAATTCCCAGCTCCGTCTTCACCAAATGTGCAGCCTGACCCTGAGCCCTAGAACACTGCGCTGGCATTTCCAACAAGCAGGCCACCTTCCAATTCCGTCTTGCTGCCAAATCAAATATAAATATTACCACGATAAATATATAACTAAATAATTTTTTAAAATAGGATTAAGGGGCCGGGCGTGGTGGCTCATGCCCGTAATCCCGCACTTTGGGAGGCTGAGGCGGGCGGATCATGAGGTCAGGAGATGGAGCCATGCAAACTTGGTGAAACGCTGTATCTACTAAAAATAGAAAGAAAAAAATAGCCGGGCATGGCAGCATATGCCTGTAGTCTCAGTTACCCAGGAGGCTGAGGCAGGAGAATTGTTTGAACCCAGGAGGCAGAGGTTGCAGTGAGCCAAGATTGTGCCACTGCACTCCAGCCTGGGTTATAGAGAAACGTGATACAGTGTTACAATTTAAAAGCAAGAAAGATTAGTTTATGTTCCAGTTGATCTTCCCCATTTCTACATCAATATGGCAATTATGTTATGAATACATGTCAAGGGATTTCTAGTATCTCCAAGATGTACACAGTAAGAAATTAATCATGGAACACCACTTAGTATATGGGGTAATATTTTTCACAAATAATCAAAGTCATTGCTTGTTTTCCAGTCGGTGTTTCAACATGATGTTAACTGCAGACTTTAATATACTTACAGCTGAAAAGTGCTTCCTGGAACAAAGTGTGCTTAGCAAAAAGTGTAATTTAATAATAGTGCTCTGATTTTGACTTTAAAAAAGTGTTTTAGAGCAGATGACATTGAAACAACAGAGCTGTTTAAAAGTCTAATTGATCTCTTAAATTCTTTAGGAAAACACATTCAAAGGAATAAAGTGTATTTCTGCTTAAAATAAACGGAAAAACTGAATGACAAGTGAACTGCACCAAAAACAATAGAAATCAAAGAAAATGTGCCGGTTTTATAACTTTTTAAAAATGCTTTTAATTCAGAAATCCTCAGTTATTAAAAATTTTACTGTCATTTATTTTCAAAATTTTGTTTTTTAATTGACAAATAATAATTGTCCATATTCACGGGGTACATGGTGATATTTCCATATCTATAGTGATTAGACCAGAGTCATTAGCCAACCGTTGTCTCAAACATTGATCATGTCTTTGTGTTGGGAACATTCAGTATTCTTCTGGCTATTTGAAACCATGTATTAT
This sequence comes from Piliocolobus tephrosceles, assembly GCF_002776525.5. Taxonomy (NCBI): domain Eukaryota; kingdom Metazoa; phylum Chordata; class Mammalia; order Primates; family Cercopithecidae; genus Piliocolobus; species Piliocolobus tephrosceles. The sequence goes on along the minus strand of NC_045442.1, from coordinate 129,035,727 downwards.
TAACTATAGTCATCCTACAGTGGTACAGAAACCAGAACTTCCTCCCATCCAGCTGAAATTTGTATCATCGAACACATTTCTCCCTACCCCTCCCTTTCCCCTCCTTTTCCCAGACTCTGGCATCTTCTGTTCTATTTTTTTAGAGTGTCATGGAAACCTCAGCTATGGGGAGAATAGATAGCTACCCGATATGCATTTTCACAGTGTTCCCAAAGTCCTTTACCCAGGCTCTTCCCCAATCAGTGTGCGTTTCTCTCGATGTTTATTTATAAGTGTCTCCGAGGCCTGCTACTTCCCATGCCCAACCACACGTCATGCAAACACTTTGAAGCCACAGTTGGGCTGAATATTTTTATGCTCTGAGTAGGAGAATTATACCCGAATGTAAGCATTATTCTATAGGATGGGTTATCTTCTTCATACATTTTGAATATATTTTGGGTTTTATTGCTAAAGAAAAGTGAAATCAGCTGATGGCCTCTGCTGAGTATGTCCTCCAAATTAATCCACTACATGTTCAAGACTCTGTTGATGCACATGGAAATCCAGGTGCCACGCCTTCCGAAGACATTTTCCTTCACCAGAATTGCTTTTGATAATTTGTTAGTTATTTTTTACCCTTTTCTCTGAAAGCAGTTCATACACTTTTTGAAGTATTCCTCAGTCAAAATGTGTAAATGCTTGTGAGCTGAAAGAAGTTCTGTAGAGAGGTGTTACTGATTCTGCTAATAAACTAATTACTCAAGCACTTAACATTTAGAAGTGAGGTATATCTTCATGACTTTCAAGACATTAATTATTTCATATTCTTATTTTCAGTCCCAAGTAGGCCCTGTGGAGGTTCTGTCTCTAAGTGCAGTGTTAAGGTTAAAAAAAATAATTTACAGTCCTGATCATATCTTAAAACTCTTCTTCCGTACACAAATATGGTTACTCAGATGTGAGACTGTAGAAAGTACATCCTGCCCCGTCAGCTGTCTTACTTGGATTATTCATAGAGAAATTTAAATTCTCATTTGTGAAATCCTGACCAGAAAGAATTTATGGCAGTTCTAGCCTCTTTAACATATTGATTCAGCTTGTAGGTTCAGTTTATCTTTGAAAATGGTCATTGACTAGACATTCTACACAGTGGTTCAAAATAACATGTGGAGAAAAGATTGTTATTATCTCATAAAGACACATATTTTTCAACCCAGTCCTTTTAAAATAGCTGCTTTAAGTTCACATTAATTGACATTCCAATAAGGCAAGGAACAAAGGTTCAATTCTTTGGGTTAAGATAGCACTGCCTTGTAATATAAAATATGCATATAGAAATCCTTGGTCTGTGGAATATATTTTCTAATTTCATCCTAAAAAACACATTGATGACACTTTCAATGTAGAATTAATGATATTACAATGCTTATTATTGATTTGCATAATGAGCGATGTAATGAGCATTAATGATTTTTCCATTACATTCCAAATAAAAATGTTCCTCCAGTAATAGAAAGTCTCCTTGATGAATGAGTGACCTGCATTTCAGTGAGGACTGAAACTGAATCTGATACATTTTTACCTTCTTCTCCTACTAGGCTTCAGGATGAAGCAACCAACCTTGAAGACATCAAAGAAATGATTTTAAATCAAGCATGAAGAATTTGCCAAAGAGGGATTGTCTGTTGAGGGAGGTTTTGAAAGATTCTTCACTGGAAATATGAATAAATGAAGTAAATTTCAATGGCAAAAGATGGTTATTATGAAACTAATACGTGTTGCATCTTGAGTAATAACTCCCCGAGGATATGTCTGTGTCCTCAAACTCAGACCTTATGAATGTGACCTTCTTTGGAAAAAGGGTTTTTGCAGATGCTCAGGACTTTGAGATGAGTGTGATCCTCTTGGATTACATGGGTGAACTCTAAATCCAGTGACAAGTACAAGTATCCTCATAAAAGTCAAAAGAGGAGAAGACACGAACACACAAAGAGAGGAGGAAATGTAACCACGGACGTGAGGATTGGAGTGATGCTCCTAAATGGTCAGGAACCATGGGACTCACCACAGGCTGGAAGAGGCAAGGAAGGATCCTTCCCTAAAGCCAGCGGAGAGAATGTAAGATTTCCACAAGATCTTCTGGAACGTGGTGCCCAGACCTTGCAGGAAAAGTACATGGAAACAAATAAAATAACTTGGTTGTGCCAGTGCATTTGGGAGATTTAATTCAGAAGATGCATTCACCAGGCTGATCAGGAAAAGCAAAAGACCAGTATTTGCATGGAAGCAAAAGTAATACTGTCACATAGTCTGATATTCTTATCCTGTAAAGCCCAAACATTCTCTTCTAAGGGAAGCCCTGCAGGGGAAACCAGATGCAAATCAAACATTGTTTGTTGAGCGTGAAATCAGAACTAAAGGGATTAGCCAATTTTATTATTCAATAGCACTGATATAATTTGGCTGTGTCCCCACCCAAATCTCATCTTGAATTTCCACGTGTTGTGGGAAGGACCTGGTGGGAGGTGATTGAATCATGGGGCAGGTCTTTCTCATGCTGTTCTCGTGATAGTGAATAAGTCTCACGAGATCTGGTGGTTTCATAAGGGGTTTTCCTGTAGACACTCCCTCTCTTCGCCTGCTGCCATCTACCTCCTTCTTGCCTTCTGCCATGATTGTGAAGACTCCCCATCCACATGGAACTGTAAGTCCTGTAAACCTTTTTCCCGTATAAATTACCCAGTCTTGGGTATGTCTTTATCAGCAGCATGAAAACGGACTAATATAGTCACTGAAGCTAAATAGTCTAAACATCTGCTCCCTGATAGAGATTCTATTGTCAGTAAGATTAGAATATTAAAAATCTACTTTTTAAGCCTCCCTTTTCTGATGTCACTGGGAATGTTTGCTTCTGCACATCTTTTCACTTGCTTTTCTCTTATTTGGAACCCTGGTAAGGCTTGCTGGTCTAGCAGCCCACTCATAGTTTTTAAGTGACCATTTTTTTCTGCTCTAATCCATTAGAAGTTGTTTTGAGGTTAACTGTCAGAGGACATTTTCCCCCAATTACCCACTTCTGCTGCTAGGTCACTGCAAATCCTCGCTGGTTTGCAAGCTGCAATTCTGGCCACCAAGGTGTGTACATGCTTATGACATTAAGCTTATCTTTACCTATCTCTAATCCAAATCCAAACTCTCAAAACTTTGTAGATAAAATTAAATTGGATGGCAAAGGTAACTGACCTTCAGATAAAGCTATTTGAAAGAATTTCAGTTAGATGTGACAAAATAAGAACATAAAAATGTAAGGCTTCTCCAGAGACAGATAGCTGATAAATGGTTAGAAAAGCAACTACATTTCTCAAATTATTCACTCTTTGTTATCAAAAGAAAAATAATCACATATTAAGCCAAATATGCTCTCTGAACATTTTATACTTTGAAAGAGGAACTATATCTCACCAGAAAAACAAATGCAACTGGAACATAGTCTGTGCCATTCACTGGAGACATTTAAAGCCTTATTCATAAAAGGCCAAATATTAACAACATGATAAAAACTGAAAATTAAGTTTTTGTTTTCACAGAACATTGTTGGCTGCAGTATTTACTACATTGTGGCTCTGTAATTATTCTGAATTTACCATATAAAAGATTTTCAATTATAGCTTTAGGATGAAGTGACTACTTAGCATGCATACAAATGGAAAATTCCAGCTTCTGCTATTCTAATGCCTTTTACTGATGAAAATGTAATTCTTATTTTTAGATTTTAGAAGATGGAAACTGTAGTCAGAAAAAATTGCTAGACTGCATTTGCTGTTCCACTTAAATTAAATGATATCGTATTTATTCCTCAGGTAAATTGGTTTTCACAAGTGTATGCAAGCATATCAGACACCAGACCCTATTTTCCCCCACATATATAATCTGTTTTTGGTGACATTTTCAATCAATGATTAGACATAGGGCCACAGATCTGTTAAATTATTAAATCACAGTATACTAATGCAGGATCTCCTTAAAAAATTGTCATAGAATTTTTCTCCCTCCAAAGTAGTAGATCAGACAAAATGACTTGGATTTTCTGAAAATGCATTTAATTCTGAAGCCTGACTTACAGGCTAGGAAGTGCATGCATACACTCAGGGTGCATACTTCAGTCTAGACTTAGAGTGTATTTTTCAGGGTTGCGTTTCTTAAGGACTAGAATCTATTGAAGCCAACTCTGGCATGTTACTTTTTAAAAGAAGGCTGTCCCGCCTCAAATGTCTGCTGGCTGTCTCTGTCACACAGAATGCTTCATCCTCCTTAGGACCAAACGAGTAACTGAAGTACGTCTTTCTCATAGTGATGAATGCTGTGAAGAGAAAAAGCAAATACAATTGCACAAACACTTTCCCAGCATCTTCTTGCATCATATTGGCCTGGCCAGAGCAAGTCTTGGAACTGAGGCCAGGGGGAAGGTAGAACATCACTGCCATGTTCTGGGGAAAAGGGCAGACATTCTTGGAAGAGGACTGGGTTTTTTTTCAATCTATGATAGTCAGTGTTCTACCCATAATTCTCACTGTCTTCCCACCTTAAAAATGTGCTTAAATCCATGGCTAGGAGCTTCTCACATCTCCTCTCATGTTAAGTTTCGTTTTGTCCAGGATCCTGTGACCTGTTTTACATTCATATTTCTCTCTTCTTCATCTTGAGAGTTGTGAACTAAAGAGACAATGATTTGCCTCTGAAACACAAAATGTACCTAGTGAGAGAGAGACAGATTCGCTGCAATGAACACTTTCACATGAAAAAGGAAAGCAAAGATAAATAGTCATTTCTGGTCCATAGCAATTCTGAAATCTGTTGAGTAAATGCTAGGAGTCCTCTTTCACCGGAAGGCAAGGATTGTTTCTGTCTTCTGATAAGTCTTCTTTCACTCTTCTGTAAAGACACTGGAAAAAGCACCTTCTATACAGCTTTCTACCACAGCAAGTTTGGGTCCAGAAACTGTCGTATATTTTAATTGTTTTAATCTGCTTTTTTCTAATGCTTTTGCGAGAGCAACCAATTTAAGAAATAAACAGTCAAATGAACAAACAACTAAAAAGTCATGTCTCATTTTTGTTTCAGATTTTAGTTTTCTTCTTGTGCCAAAAGCCTTCTCTGTGCGTGTGTATGTGCGTGTGCATGTGTGTGTAGGCATGTGCGTCCGTGTGTGCACACACCCGTGTCAATGCTTTACTTTCTAGACATACTTTCTAAGACCTACCCGGTAGGTCAGGCTGCTATGGAACAATACAATCAAATTTTTAGAACCTCTTTTTCCTTTTTCTTAGATTCAGTTAGGAATACCTTACTAGGCATCAGCTTGGTTTGGTTTTTTTCAGATGACTTAACGATAAAGATCATTGGTTTTATTTTTACCTTGAGGCCATTTTAATAAGAGACAATTTTCTTTGCTAGAGAAAAAGAGAAAGAAAAACATATTTACTTTCTAACCTACAGAAATCTGGAATTTCTGAAATTTATGTAATTATTTGAATTATGCCTCAAAATCGGCTATTTCATTATTTATTTCATGTCTTTCCTGATGTTCAATCATATATGCAGCTACTAAGAGACAGGAGATACTTTCATCCGTGTATTTACAGGTTCTCCTCTACAAACCCAAAGAGGAGGTGCGTGTGTGTGTATGGATGTATATATACACACACATATATATACTTATATACACATATATACCTATATAATATATACATATACGTTATATAATATATACATATACATTGTATATAATATATACGTATATGTACACATTATTTAATTAAAATACATTAAATAATGTATACATATATGTATATATTATATACAATGTATACATATATTATATATTTTAAATATATATTTAAATGTTCTAAGCTACTATATGCAATGTTTTGAGTTTGTTTTCTAAACCTTCTCAAGTATTTAATTAGGATTATTATTTTCTAAGCTGTCTATAACATTTTCCTTGCCATTTTCCAACATTCTATTAGGTTTTTTTTTTTTTTAATCACTTTTAACTTCCAACCACCACTTTGTCCCAAAACAAACGTCAAAATGTTAGATTTTCCTTAGGAAAGCACTGTGGTGTGATAGCACGATTGCCGATCTATTAATTGCCATGGTAGTGCTGCATGAGAAACAATCATAAAACTTCGGACACAAGACACATAAATGTCTGTGGAGGTCACGAGCATGCAAACTGGCATTCTGGCTGTGGGTGGTGGGTGGCACGTCTGATTCCTGCAAGGCTTGCCCGTGCTCTCTGGAAGTTGACAGTTGAACATCTGATGGGTTCATTGGATTGACGTTGACAACTCAAATCCACTCTCTTCTCTCATCCTCTCCCTGGGATCTGTGGGCTAGTCTCACGACGTCCTTCTCGTGGCAATGACAGGGCAAGACCAGCAAGGTCAGACATCATTACACTCACACTTCTCCAGCTTTAGCTTGCATCACTTTGCTAACATTCTCTTCGACAAAATGAGTTAAGCATCCAGCTCAAGATCAAATTAGGAGACCCCTGAAAGCCTCATGAGAAAGTGATAATGCTGGAAAAGAGGAAATATAAGGGCCAGCTTGGGAATTATTACATAGTGAACGTCAGCTTCCAGTTTCTAAGTAAAGGTAAATTTGAGAACATTATCATGGTCCAGAGAGATGGGGTATGACAGACTCATATATAATGAAAGTGAATATGCACACTTTAGAAAGTGCGAATCAGTTTCAGAAATATGAGGCCTCCACTATACAAGAATTATGTACAAGCAAAACATTAAATCAAGGACTGAAGAGTATAACGGATTCTTTAAAAATAGTAGATTTTTCATTTCATTATAGAGGAAGAACATTCTATTCATTCTTCCCCACTGCCTCATTCACAAAAGAGGGAAAAGGCCATCACGTACACCCAAAAACACTGCAATAGAAGTTTGAAAACAAACTCCAGAGGAACAGGAACAACTCTCATGTAGTTCATCTGGGGCCAGGTGTAGGGATTTGTGTCTAGTGAGAAGATTGAGCAACACTGTCTAGAAACATGGATTCCTTGATGGTGTTTCTTAAATTTCCAGATATTCTGACACTCTTTCACCAGTGACAATCTACTGCAAATGTATTATCCAAGCATAGAGTCATACATGGACATAGAATTTCTGTTAATTAGGAATTACCTCATGTGCTCTGCTGATTAAGAGCAAGACCAGCGCCTCTCCATGCATGTCTTCCAAGCTTCCCCCAAAGACAGAATAAAATTAAATAGAAGCACCTCAAGAAGAAGCAAGATATAAAAACATGAGTTTGTGTTAAATCTCTTGTTTTATATCAGTCATGCATGAACACTTCTGCTCTACATAACACTCAAGTGTACAAACACACCACATGTTTTCTTCCTATGTCTACAAAGAAGACTGATGACCGGTGACAGGCACTGCATTCATGCTTTCTGTTCATCTATTTCTGGGCACGAGGTAGCCAAGACAGGGAGGTTTGAAGGCAAATACAGGAAAATACATAAATATATTTAAATTTATCAATCAGTAATTTTGCACACTTTATGGCTATAAAGAAATTGAAAAATCAAAGTAAGAAAATTAAATGTATCTATAGCCCTAACACCAAAAATAGTCACTGTAGATATTTTATTGTATACCATTTGAATATAATTTCTTTGAATATATATGGGCTTTCAAACAAGAGAAGTGATGGTATTTTCTATCTATAAAATCTTTCAAAAGTGTATTTTAACTAGGTGGTAAATAATACCATACTCATTTTACAACATTGAGATCTTTCTTTTTAAACCTTCATCTCTCTTTTTATGAATGGTATTATTGCTTAATTATATTTTTAGGTAGAAATTTATTGACATGCCATAATTTGCTACTTTTGTGAATAATTTATATCAGTTTAAAATAATTAATATTTAACTGATTTTTGCTTTTCACTGTTAGCCTTTCTCTTTATTTTTCAATAAAAGTTCCTTTTTTTTTCCTTTGTCTTAAAGATGGAGAAGAAAGTATCCAAAGCAAGGGTTTTATGAAAAATCAAGCAGGAAAAGCTAGCAAAAGATGGGCCAGGATCGTATAACAGTTCTTACAAGCCACCGCCAAATGCCCTGTTGTCTGCAAGTCTTTACCACCAATTTCAGCTCAAAAGTCTCATCCTGCTCCGAATTCTGGCACAGTTCATTTGCTGCATCACTTCCTTGACACCTGCAGCAGAGCTGTGTCTGCTGTTGCTGCCGTCCCTCTCATAGGTCCTCCCTGGGACCAATTATGATTCCTAAGGAAAGCATGAGGGCCCTTGAAGCCCAGTGATGGAGCTCAGACCCTGTAGCCCCACTGCCTGCTCATGGACTCGGCCACTACCCTTGGCAGGAGCCCTGGGCACGCTACCCATCCTGTACACGGCTCATGACCTGTCCCTGAAAAATGAGTGAATAACAAAACCTTCCTAACAGGGTTGCTTGGAGGTTTGCAGGAAGGGATACATATGAAGTGTTCAGTGCAGGACCTGACACACGCCCAGTGTCGGACATGTTCTGCGTTTTCATGATGAAAGAAGTTGGAATGTGCGTGGCCTCATGCCTCTACTTTATCTGAGGGGTGAACTGGCTCTCGTCATTGCTGGCCCCTGTGCTGGCTGCTAGACCTGCAGGTGTTGCCCATCATGGTTGTTTGCTCACTCTCAGGGCATGTGCAGATAGGTGTGATAAGTCTTCCACCTTTATTCTTCCCATGAGGTTTTTAACTATCTCTGCATTCTTTTTCCTCCTATCTCTCCTTCCACACTTCCCCCTCCCTGTCCTCTTTCTGTTCTTTCCTTCTTCCATCTCCTTTCCTCCTTTCACTCACACATACACATCCATGATGAGCTCAGGTGAATTGGAATCTGCTTTGCCCCCACTCTGAGTTGTTGTTTATTGAGTCTCTCCTTCTGTGCTCAGCTCACGTTAACAGAGCCTTTGTCAACCTCTCATTTTAGAACTGACTTTGCCTTCTTACCAAAAAACTGATGCAGAAACCACAGTCAGAGGGGACAGACCATGGCTCATTTTGGTTTGCTGCAATGTCTCAAGAGACATTGTTATCTACTCTAAAGAGCTTCAGTTTTCATCTATTGCCTAAAAGTGCACTCAGTAATTGCATGTGAAGCGTCTGACAAAATCAACTCATTGCAAAATTGCTTTGCAAACTAGATGTACAAGAGAATCTCCTCAACCTGACATAGCCCATCTGTGAAAACCCCACAGCTAACATCCTAACTGAGGGTAAAAGACTTGAATGCTCTCTGCCTAGGACTGGGGAAGAACACGAGAAGTCTGTTCTATTTCTATTTGAGATTGTATTGAAGCCTGTAGCCGGCATAATGAAGCAAGATGATCTATAAAAGTATGAGCCAGAAGTGAAGAAGGAAAACTGTCTGTTATTAGAGATGATGTGGCTCTGTATGTAGAAATCTCAAGGCACTTAAAAAATGCTATTAGAACTAATAAGTAAGCTTGGCAATGCTATGGAATACAGGGTCGATGTGCCAAAATTAATTGTGTATTTCTATACACAGCAAGAGCAATTAAAAATTGAAATGTTTCAAGAGTGCCATCTAAAATATCAGTTAAAACAGAAACAAGTGACACTTAGTACTAATTTAACAAAATATGGGCAAGATCAGAAAAGTACAAAACATCATTGAGGGAATTAAATACATACGTTTTTCATGGACTAAATGACTCAGAATGGTTAAGCCTATTCTGTTCAATTTAATCTAAAAGTCAGTAAAATTTCAATGGAAGCTTCACTAGTTTTTGCTTATATAAATTTATATAAATGTTTAAAATGCAATTTTAATTTAATATAAATTAAATTTAAAAATACATTTTAAATATATGAGGACATTCAGAATGACCTAGGATATTCAAAATCATTTTTAATAACACAGCTAGAATACTAATGTTATTTCATTCAAGACTGATAATAAACCTGCAGTAATCAAGTTAATGTATTATTGCGAGAAAATAGGTATATAGGTGAGAGATAGACTAATAAACATTGAAGAGACGGGAAAGTCCAGAGCCAGATCCACGTTTCCATTATATATTGTTTTTGACAAAGAGTCCAAGTTAATTCAATGGAAAAAGGATAATTGTTTAGCAACTGATATTAGAAACACTTATTTGTATGAGGGAAAATATTAGAAACACATATTTGTATGAGGGAAAAATAGCCTCTATCCTTATCTCATGTCATACAAGAAAATTAACTCAAAACTTAACAACCTCAGTATGAAAGTTGAAACTATGAAATATATATGACTATATTGTTCATTATGGTGACTGCTAGCCACATGTAATTATTATACATTTAAAAGACGGCTAAGTCCTACTTAAGATATGCTAAAGGAGTAAAATGCACACCAAACATCAAAGGCTTAGTACTAACAATATTGAATAGCTTTTTAATAACTTTTATATTGATTCTATGTTGGAATAATATTATTTTGGATGTGTTAGATTCAATAAAATACTTTATTGAAATGAATTTTCCTCTTTCTTTTTACTTGTTTAACATGGCTACTGAAAAATTTTTAATTGCATATGTAGCTCACATTGTATTGACATTGGACAACACTGAGCTAGAAGAAAACTTAGGAAAAAGTTTTACAATCTTGGGTTAGGAAAACATTTCTTGAATAAGGCATGAAATAAATTATAAGATGGCTTGATAAATGAGACTTTATCAAAATTTAAGTTTTCTACTTTTTAAAAGATATAGTTAAGAAAACAAGAAAGCAGTTAACAAACTAGAAAAAATATGTGTAAGACACATATCAGAAAAAATAAACTTGTTTCTAGGAAATATAAGAATTCATAACTCAAGAATAAGCAGATATTCAAACCAATTTAAAAATGAACAAACTATGTGAACAGACCCTTAAAATAAAAAGAGAGATGAATGGCCCATAAGGCCTTGGAAGCCTCCTCAGCTCCATTAATTGTCAGGAATCTGTATTAAAACCATGGTGAGAAACCACTGCACACCCACTGAAATGGTGGACATGAAGAAGACTATCAGTGTCAAGTGTTGGTGGGAGTATGGGGCAAGTGGAACTCTCCTGGGTTGCTGACGGGATTACAATATGATACAGCCACTTTAAAACTTTTTGACATTGTTTTATAAAGTTAAACCTAAGCTTACATACAGTGCAACTCAGACATCCCCCCTCTATGTATTTGCCCCAAAGAAATGAAAACATAAGTTCACGCAAATACATATACTCGAGTGTTTACAGCATCTTTGTTCATCATAGCCAACACCTGGGAACAATAAACGCCCATCAACAAGATCCTGGATAAAAAAAAAAATTGTGTTGTTTTCCTACACTGGAATAACGATCAATAATAAACGGGACTGAGGTATTGAGGCCTGCAGCAACATCGATGGATCACAAAAATATTTTTCTGAACGAGCAGACCCTGACACAAAAACAACCACACTAAATGGTACCGTGGGCGGGAAACTTTAGACAGGGCATGAAATCTATTCTGACAGCAAGTGTGGCAGTGTTTCCCTGGGCCCTGTGCTGGTGGTGGTTTTCAGGAAAAACACACAAGTGCCCTTTGTGAGCCAATGGAAACGTCCTACCTCTTGAGTATGATGGTCACATAAGGGCATTTATTTGTCAACACTCATCAAGGTGTACCCTTAAAGTAGGGCATGTCCTTGTATGTAGAACACACCTCAAAAAGCCTCAAACAAATAATAGGGCATGGCAAAATCATTTCCTTTAAAAGAAAAAGGAACAATTTTATACATTGATGTAGACTTTTGATGTGCAAATTAAACTCATAAGGAATGTACTTGGTACCTCCATTTTACTGATAGCCAACTGAGAGACATCGGGACATGGCCAAAGAGTAGAAGTGTCAGAGTCAGGCTCGGCATCTGGTGTTGGAGAGCAGGTGTTCAATCCCAGTCACACAGCCTCCCACCCTGACCTTGAGAGTTGGGCATAACGAGAGGCTGTGTAACGGTCAGTGTGTTTCCACGTCAGTGTCTGGGGTAGCCATGGATGGTGATTAGAAAGGCCAGTGCACTGTGGCCTAATTCCAAGGAATTGTGCACACCTGTTAAATTCAGTCATAGAAGATACGTTATTAAATTGTAAGCCAGAGAGCTTTGTTTTTACAGATGTTTGTTACCACTAATTCATCAGAAAAAGACACTAAAAATGTAAATAATACAGTTGCTTAAGTGGAGGAATACAGCCTCTGAGAGATGTGTAGGAGAAGGAAAGAGAGAGAGAGAGAAAGGGAGAAAGAGAGAGAGAGAAAGAGAGAAAGAAAGAAAGAAGGAAAGAAAGAGAGAGAAAGAAAGAAAGAAAGAAAGAAAGAAAGAAAGAAAGAAAGAAAGA
>NC_045442.1:128942695-129023291 GCF_002776525.5 Piliocolobus tephrosceles | reverse complement strand
AGAAAGAAAGAAAGAAAGAAAGAAAGAAAGAAAGAAAGAAAGAAAGAAAGAAAGAAAGAGAGAAAGAGAGAGAGAGAAAGAGAGAGAGAGAAAGAAAGAAAGAGGGAAAGGGAAAGCAGGAGAGAGAGAGAAAGAAATGAGAAGGAGAGAAAGAAAGAAAAAGCAAAAAGGAAGAAAGAAAATAGACAAGGAAGGAAGGAAAGAAGGAGGGAGGGAATGAAAGATAGAGAGAAGGAAGGGAGGGAGAAAGAGAGGATCGACAAACCTTCACACCATAATTTACGTAATTTCACACAGTAGCTTGAAAACACTGTGTGAGGGCATTATTTGTTACCTGGTGGTTTGAATCCTATGTAAACTCACTTCTATATATTTTTCTTCTTTACAAATACCGTGGGGCCCCAAATCATGACCAAGAAAAACAAGAATCAGTGTCACCTGCAGCCTACTGATGCAGATAAACATGAAACCTTGTCTTGACATAGACAGACAGGTCTGTATGTGATGCAACCAGGAACCAGGACTCCACAGCAACAAGATGTGACCCCATCTTACCCCATCACACTGGCCATGTGAGGCCACGTGAGACCCCAGCAGCCATCAGAACACCAGCGGCTCCCTAGCTGACATGGAACAAGACAAACACACAGACAAATACGTTGTCATGTTTGAGAATGGCACAATAAATAATCTTTTGTTCTTTTATGAACACCGAAGTTAAAATGAAGATCCAAAGAGAATATAAACCAATATATAGTTTCAAAATGCCACTCAACAGAAATATGTATCTTTGAAAAAAGTACTTTCTCTAAAAGAGCAAAATCTTACAAATTGTATTCTAAATATAGACACTAGAAGTTGGCTTTTTAAAACGTACTGAAGATGGTATATGATGTTGCAATTTCTTCAGAAACAGAGGATTAAATATGGATGCCCAATCAATAGATAATGGACCTAAGGTGACGAGTTAAGTGATTTCAAATTGGACTTTACACAATAATACAAAAGTCCTTCTTCAGTTGGCTCTAAGTACAGCATTTATTAAAAATGGTTTTCATGTGGTAGTTTAGTGAAAAATCAAATATTTGATCCAGATCTTAGAACGCTTTTCTTGAAAGGGTTGAACCTTTTATCTTTAAAGATAAATCCATGCCCCTTTTCTTCCTTGAAGTATGGGTTTTGTGGGAGTGGTACCCAGTGTGGACCATGCACAGCCACCATAGAGCACAGATGCAGATCTACAAACGAGGTGTGCATCTGTGATTAACACCGGCTTCCATCTGGAAATGAACACAGCACATTAACAAACAAAATCTTCTCCTGGCTCCGAAGGTCATCATTTTATAAAAGTGCTCTGAAATAGAAAGTTCTTCATCATTTTATTTTTTTCAAACCTACAGGGATTCTGAAAAGGATTCTTGCTTGTGTGTGTGTGTGTGTGTGTTGTTGTTGTTGTTGTTTTTATGAGCTGCGCCCTAGATCTGTATTTGGAACTGCCATTAAAATATTCAGTCATCTGTGTAAAAACAAAGAATCATGTGTTATATCCCAGAGGGAACCCAAAATTGTCACTGTCACATAAGTACAAACTGATGTTTGGCATCCACTGTATCCAAAAGGAGCAAAACTTACAACAGTAGCAACGAAGATAAGAAAATTGATTTGAGTTCAACAAAGGGGACAAATTTTAGGTACTTATTGGTTGGGGAAAAGTCAACTTACAGCCCTCGTAAGCAGACGTTAACACATGGGTAAATGTGTAGGTTAAGAAAGAAAAGGGGTTAACTTACAGCTTCATTCAGAGAAACGTAGTTGTAGAAAAATTTTATGGATACATATCTATGGTTATGTGTATGTGTATGTATATGCGTATATGTATACCTGTATGTGTGTACACGCAGTATGTATATGCCTGTATATATAGTGTATTTTTACCTATATATTTTGTATATGTGCATATACACACGTAATAACAGAATAAAAGTTAGAAATGAACACTGAGACCGTGGATAGCAGCAGACAGTCGTCCTGTGTGATTTGCCTTTGTAGAGAATGCTGACCCTGAGTAATATGAGATACTGAGACAAAGAGCGGACTGGGGAGAGGACAGTGACCAGCTATGCTGAGCCATCCTTTGAAGAAGAAAATGGGTGCCATGAGAAAGAGTCATCTTGAATATTCTCCATGTTTCCCAACACCTCCTTGTCAATATTTCTGTGTCTTGCGTAAGGGGTGCCCATCAATGGAAAGGCCTCAGAACCCAGCTGAGCTGCCCTTTAGAAGAAAGCAACCGACTTGCCCATCATGGCTTCGCCTCCCCACTGGGTCTCCCTAGGATCACAGCACGTGCCTGCTCACCCCCACAATCACATACGCTAATTCCTGGCAATAAACCTTTTTTTTTTCTTCGAGATGAAGTCTCGCTCTGTCGCCCAGGCTGGAGTGCAGTGGTCCAATCTCGGCTCACTGCAACCTCCACCTCCTGGGTTCAAGCAATTCTCCTGCCTCAGCCTCCCAGGTAGCTGGAATTACAGGCACCCGCCACCATGCCCTGCTAATTTCGTTTTTGTATTTTTAGAACAGACGGGGTTTCACCATGTTGGACAGGGTGGTCTTGAACTCCTGACCTCAAATGATCCACCCGCCTCGGCCTTCCAAAGTGCTGGTATTATAGGGGTGAGCCGCCATGCCTGGTCTAAACTTCTTAATATAGATCTCCTGCTGGATCTGCTACTGTGGTTGAATCCTGACTGATGCGTGCCTCTTCTGGGAAGTGGTAAAGAATCATAGTTTTACCAAAGACAGAACAACTAGCTGCCAGTCAGAAGAGCTGCCTTCATCATTTGTTGTACAAGATGACCATGAAGTTAGATCCCTGTTAGGTTAAATTAAAAATCATTTTTTATAAAACTACAATTAAGTCTAAAGTTTAACCTTTTGAAGTTTTTGAAGCCTTAGTATATGCAAAGATAGTTACTATCTATTGACGTTATTTTATATCACATTTATGTGGTCTAGAAAAACAACTGCCTTAAATAGGAGTTAGGAGTCCAAGATCACTTTACTTCTCAGTGGGGTAACCGTGTTACAGCCACCTCCGTTCCTTACAAGTAGGCTGCCTGATTGGGAAATATGATGTGTGGTGTCTGCATTGCCATGTGGCTTTGATTACACCATACAACACATATGGGCACGTTTCATAAACAGCAAATGCCTTGCTAACACAATGTGAGCCAGGAGCTGATCTGTAGGTTCCCGAGCCTAGACGCTGTCCTGGAAATGTTCTTATTTGCAGCAGAGTGGGTTCCACCTTGGGATGGAACTGCAGCAAGAAGAGAGCCTCCTAGAGAAGCATGGAATGCAAGCAACTTTAGAAACCCATTAGAAGGCCGGGCTCAGTGGCTCACGCCTGTAATCCCAGCACATTGGGAGGCTGAGGCAGACGGATCATGAGGTCAGGAGTTCGAGGTCAGCCTGACCAACATGGCAAAAACCCATCTCTACTAAAAACACAAAAATTAGCCGGGTGTGGTGCCGCGTGCCTGTAGTCCCAGCTACTCAGGAGGCTGAGGCAGGTGAATTGCTTGAACCTGGGAGACAGAGGCTGCAGTGAGCAGAGATCACACCACTGCACTCCAGCCTGGGGGACAAAGTGAGACTCCGTCTCAAAAAAAAAAAAAGAAGAAGAAGAAAGAAACCCATTGGATAGGCTTCAGTAAAAACAAAGCAAAATAAAACAAAACAAAACACTACTTGTCAGGTGTAACAATTCCAGCCCTACCATTTCCGACTTTTCACAGTCTTCAGCCGTTGTTTGCCATTTTCCACCTGCAATCTCGACTGAGCCCCGGGCTGCGTATTTCTCGAAATGACTCCTGCTTCGTAGCCTTCATAGCGTGTGTGCCTCTGACTTACTTTTAGGCTCTATCTCTCCTTAATATTTTCTGACATTTTCAGCTATTAAGCTCCTGGAACTTTTGAATTCTCCCCTTGACCCATCTCAAAACTTGAAATGGACCATGAGCAGCCATTGGAGTTTCATGTTTCTATGTGATTCGTCCCAGAGACTGCCTCAAACGCTGAGCCCTCTCAAGTCGTCCAGTGCCAATTGAGAGCCGAGATTCTCTTCTCCATTAGCGATAGGGGATTGCTCCCAGGAGATAGGGCTTTGGTTGATATGAGATTTGTATGTCACTTTCTATCCGGGATGAACTTAGAATTATTCTGGAAATGACTTTGCTTTTGCTTTTTCAGGTAGTGGGTGGAGAAAGGCTCTTGTTCTTTGTTGTCCTTGCTCTGCTGTAACTCAGATTCTAGCTCCAGCTCTCACTTTCTTCACAAAAGATTAAATGCACCCTCTGTGTACTATGTCTGCCCCTTTTATCAGTAAAATTGTGATCTGTGCACTCTGCACTCCTGCGTTTACCCTCCAGTCTGAATCTGCTCCTCATCCCCAGACACGTGTCTAACTGACTAGCGGTCATCACCCCTGTCCCGTGGGCTCCTCCACTTCAGTGCATGGAAACTAGGCTCACATCTTTCTTGAAGCCACTCATCTCGGTAAATGCGTGAGCATTATCCAGTTTCCTGAGACAGTGGTTCTGGCCTTGTCAGTGATTCCTCCTGCCCGGCCTCATATTTAAGCATCTGGATCTGAATGTCCAGGGTGGATTTAACTCAGCAACCTAGCGTGTAAGACTTGTCAGCTCTCACAATTTCTTACTTCTTCCAGTTCCTGAAAATAGTACTCTGCGTTTTGGCCAAAGTGAGTAATTTTCAGTTCCCCAGCACACAGTCAGGTAAGATGGAGAGAGCAGAACATCCAGAAGATGGGAGCCCAGCTTCACGTTTGTCTGGAGGGAAGCTTGCACGTCATTCAGCAGATCCCAGCCTCAGGTTCGTCACGGGAATATAAAACCAGATTTGATGATCTCTAAGGTGTGCTCTGGCTCTTAATCATATTTTAACAGAACTAAAGATAAGATACGCCGCTAAACTTTTAAAATTAGTATATATATTTTTGGATTACAAATTGTACATTGGCTTACGGAACTTTGAATCATCAGATTTCAGTTCCAAAATACCTTACTTCCAGGCCTTATGTGTATGTTTCAAAAGAAAACAATATAAGTGATATAAATAATTATTGGAAAGGCTTTCATCTGAGAACATACTAAATGCTCCAGACTCTAATTGTATATTATGTATATAAAATGTAATGTATATTTTATATATGACATATCTAATATAAAATGAGAGTCTAGAACACATAATATATACTTATATATTATATAATATAACATATACATATATTATATGATATAATATATACTTATATATTATAATATATAATGTATAATAATTACATAGAAAGTATATATATCATGTGATTATATAGATATGTATTATATATATAATATAATATAATATAAAATATATATTAGTATTGATATACCATGTATATAGTAATCAAATAGATGCATATATGCACATAAAATATATATGGGACTCCCCTATAATAACTATGATTTTTGTTTCATATTTAATTCATCCAAAACCCTGTTGACATATAGATTTTGGTCCTATTGTATTAACTAGTTAACATGAATGAAATTATGAATAATTTAAAATAGCCGAGCGCGGTGGCTCTCACCTGTAATCCCAGCATTTTGGGAGGTCGGGCGGGTGGATCACCTGAGGTCAGGAGTTCGAGACCAACCTGGCCAACATGGTGACAACCTGGCCAACATGGTGAAACCCCGTCTCTACTAAAAGTACAAAAAAATTAGCCGGGCGTGCTGGCAGGCATCTGTAATCCCAGTTACTCTGGAGACTGAGGCAGGAAAATCCCATGAACCCGAGAGGCAGAGGTTGCAGTGAGCCAAGATCGCGCTACTGCACTCCAGCCTGGGAGACAGAACCAGACTCCATCTCGATAATCATCATCATCATCATCATCATCATCACCATCTTTTGAGAAAATGCTACATAGAATGCGTACGTTTTGGAAAGTGGATGGTGGTTGGGAACACTGGGTGTGAGGATGGTTGGGGACGACATTCTCTAGAAGCAGTAAAGTGAGGGAAAGAGAAACTCCCAAGAACCCACCTCCCATCTCCATCAAGTGCACCACGCCTTTCTCCGCAGGGCTGTCTCAGCAGAAGCCCATGCTGGTGCACCTGTTACTCCTTCCACGGAGCTCGACACATGACCACCTTCTTGCTTGGAGACTTTTTGCCATCCTGAGGGTTTCACCCCAAGAATACATTCTCCAGGGAAGCATTCCTGCCTCTCCTGCCCACAAGAGATGTCTCTTCAGCTACTTATTTCACTATAGGGACACCACCGTGAGTTCACTCAAGAGCACATCCGCCTGCAGGATTTGATTATGCTTTAAAAGAAAAAGTTGTTGTATCGTTATAAGAACACTTGACATGGCTTCTGCTCTCTTAGATTTCTGAGGGTGTAGTGCAGTATTTTTGACTCTAGACTGTGCTGTACAGCAGCAAGTCTCTAGAACGTATCCATCTTGCATGGCTGAAGCTTATACCCATTGATTAGCAACCCCTTGTTCCCCCTCCCATAGCCCCTGGAAACCAGTATTCTGCTCTCAGATTCTATGAGTTTGACAATTATGTATCTTACATAAAAGGAATTGTGCAGTGTTTGTTCACTTGTTTCTGGCTTATTTCACTTAGCATCATGTCCTCCGGTTTCATCTATGTTGTTGCGAGTGGCAGTGTTTCCTCCCATTTAAGGACTGAATAATAGTCAGTGCATGCGTACGCACTTCTTATCCATTCCTCTGTTGAAGGACATTTGACTTGTTTACACGTCTTGTCTATTGTGAATTATAATACACAGTGAACAAGGTGGTGCAGGTATCTCTTTGAGATCCATTTTGTTTCCGCGTCTGCCTCTCCACTAGATGGTCAACACCTCAAATTTAGGGATCCTTCCGTGGTTCCCAGCAGTCAGTGTGGGGAAGGAGATGAAAGTTAATGGAAATCAAGTTTCTTCCCACGATGCAATACCTTTCACAATTCTCTGGAGTCCAAGTTCTGCTTCATTTAACAACTCAGGCTTCCTAGCGTGTGGAGGAAAATCCTATCAGGTGTTGTAATAGACATGAGGCTTTGGTGTTGGTCTTCAGGATCCCATCCCGTGTTCGTATATTTTTGTGGGTAAATATGTTGAATTAAATATGCAACTCAGGGCTTCATGTGTTCAGTATTTCTCTGGATATTCTTGTATCTGTATCTCAAAGCTCTTAGCATGTAATTTCAAGGAATACCTCTTAAAACTACACCTTTGACCCCAAAATGAATCTTCAGCATGGCAAAAATAAGATTTACAGTAAGATTACATTGTGTCTGAGAAGGAAATGTATTGCTTATAATCAACTGGTAAGCATTCCCCTCCAAGCACATAAAGTAGCACAATATCCACTCATTGAATATCCATTCATTGACTATCAATAAGCTTTAGAGGCCAAACTAATTAATGGTGTTTGTGAAATCCAAAGGAGACTTGGCAAACCATCTGGGGTCAACCTTGGAGGATAGGATGCTCCTTTTTAACTGTTTTCTACATCATAAATACCTGCAGTAAGCAATTAAATCTATGTTATAATTTTACCTGGAGATAACCCTAAATTGTATGTTATATATGCAATCCATCCATCCATTCATCCATCCACATGCACACATATGTATATTCTTCTGTAAGTAGTTACTTATTTGTAAGCCTGCACCATATTTTATACAGTTTATAATGTTCTGTAGACCTTATCTCCATGGTGTTGCATTATCATAAAAATACAACTAGATTATTATCACCAGCAATATTTACCTTCTTTCCATAAAGAAACTGCAGGTTGCTTTTTTAAAAAACAGATGTACTTGTTAGCTGAGATGATACAAACTTTTTTGTGTGTGTGTGCAAGCTTTAGGGGAATACTAAACCCATCTTCTGTGAAATAAAACTGTGTGAACATGCAGTGAGAGTAACTGGAGAGGTAAATAAGCAAGCACCCGGAGAGGCTGTGCTGGGGGAACTTGTGATCTGTCGGACAGGGCTCTTCACCTGGACTGCTGCACCAGCCTTCTGGAAACAGATGAAGTAGAGAGGGGTTTCTTCAAAGTTTTGTAAATAAGTCAAAGCTGTGATACTGAAATGAACAACAAAAACATGGAGTGGGTGCATTTTTTTTATCATGGCAAAACCAGTAAATTCAAGACCTAAAGTGAACAAAAATCTTGGAAAAATATGAAAAAGGAACTATTGAGAGGAAGGAAGGCAAGGGTCTGTGATGAGACATTGGCCAGGGGAAGGAGAAGTGCAGGCAGAGAGAGGAGGAGAAAGGAAAGGAAAAGGACCAGAGAGTCATGGGGAGAAGAAGGAAGACAAGAAAGGAAGAGGACAAGCAAGGGAAAGAGGAAACAACCATGCAAGAAAGAGCAAGTCTAGGCTGGAGAGTCTCCTGGTACCTTCCAATATGCTGTTTTGCTTTCGATCATTCCTGAACTTCAGGCACATGTATATACATGAATGCATGTGTGCATATGTGTGTGAGGGCATGCCTGTGCATGAGGGCAGGTGTGGGTGCACGTGTGTGAGGCTGTGCATGCGCATAAGTGCATGTTTGTAAGAGTGTGCTTGACTGTGAGTGCACGTGTGGGTGCCTGGGTGTGAGAGCATACCTGTAAATGAGGACATGCATGTGAGGGTGTGCATGGGCATGCGTGTGAGGGTGTGCATGTGCATAAGTGCATGTTTGTGAGAGTGTGCTTGCCCATGAGTGTATGTGTGGGTGCCTGTGTGAGGCTGTGCATACGTGTGAGTGCATGTGTATGTGGGCACATGTGTGTGCATGAGTGCAGACACACACACACACAAACGTGTATTCTGTGAGAGAGCTTTATATATGTCTGTCCAATTTCATATTTGGATTAAAGAAACTGGAATTTTTTGTCTTAATTTCAACCCAAAGGCAATACTTAGACACTTTATTACTTTTCAATATCTTCTCCATACTGCCCTCAAGGTCAGTGCTTGAAAACATCGATCTGATGTATATGTTCTTGTGAAAAAAATCAATAACCGAGCACACCTGCCTGATTGTTTTTTCATTTTGCTTCCCACTTGCCAGGTGAAAAACCGGGCTGTGCAATTTTCTTGCAGGAGACTTTGAACACGTGACTTCAGTCTTTTAAACTTCAATATTCTTTCTATAAATACAGTTGTCTTGAATATTAGATGACATAATATATTTGAAGAACTTAATCTAGTGTCTGAAACACATTAAGTATCAAGTTATTATTGTCAACATTTTTATATTATAATTTATTGTTATTATTTTGGCAACATTTTAGAATATAGACCTGACACACATATCATAAACATTCGAAACATTGTAACAATTAATGTTTTATCAAATGTAAATATAGTTTATTAATGTAAAACCGAGTTTCAATTTTAATTCAATATGCAACATCACACACAACAATAAAAATAACACTTTTTTATTAAAATCAGAAATAGAACAAAGTGCACTACATATGTAAATATATTTCAGTCAAAAACCCAAACGGCTTTTATTTTGAAGCTTGACAATATAATTACACATTTTATTTATTCAATAATAAGATATTGTAGTAGTCAAATAAACGTAGAAGAAAGATAATGATAAAGGAATTTCATATATAGATACTTCATAAGCTATAATAAGCGTTGAAGTAGTATTAGTCTTGAACAGACATATTTATGAAAGAAAATAGAAAACCCACTGGAAAGGTATTTGACATATGATGAGTGAAGTTTCTGATTATTTAGTACAATGTGTTTATAATACACAGTATCTTGATAGTGGGTTCATACCTAAGAATCCCTCATGACTATATGATTTTCTCATACAACATGCCAGCATAAGTTATGTATTAGTTTAATATTTAAATATGAAAAGAAAATATAAAAATATTTTAATAGTATATTTAAGTAGTCAAAATATTTTTGAAAGAGGTAGTAATATTTTTCCAGTATTGAAATATTTAAAAGTAAAGGTAGAGAGAACTAATAAATACAAAACACTTCTAGCACATAAAAATAATGTAAACAAAAGGTAAAAATACATTTTAAAATAAAATAAGAAAAATGGTTAGAATTTTAACAAACACTACTTTGTGCCCTTGTATATAGGGCCTTATAAAATATCAATGAACAACAACAGTGTAACTACAACCAAATCAAAAATAACTAAAATTATGTGCAAAAGACAGACTTTTTAAAATTACTATGTAAATACATGAAAAGAAACTGTTCAGATTTATTAGTTGATGCCTAAAGAATTTTGTTCAATAGAAATTTGTCAAAATCTCCAACTGTGATTGTGGTTCTGTGACTATTTCTTTTATTTCTGTCAGATTTTACATTATATTTTTGAATATATGTTATTTTATGCATACACAGCTAAGAATGTTATGTCTACTTGGTGGCCTGACATTTTTATAACTAAGAAATACTCTGTGTTATCTATGGTAATTTTCTTGTTTTGAAACCTATGTTTTTGAAATTAAGATGCCATCTATTTGCATGTTAGATTCTGATTCTATGTAACATCTCAGATGCTCAGATGCGCTCTTCTACTTTCTTTTTCTTTTCTTCCACGTAACAATTTGGATAATTTGTTTTGCTAATCTTTGATTTACTCGCATACCTAATTCCAAATCCATCCTATCACTATTATACTAATTTCCTTTACGTCTGTAAGACATCTTTGAGTCATTCTTAGTGTGGATCTGATGGCGATAAATTCTCTGCTCTGTTTTGTTTTTGAAAATTCTGAAGTTCAAATTTCAGCTTTATGTTTAAAAGCTACCAAAAATTCTAAGTTTCTAATTTACACTCATTTTTGGATGATTGTATTGAAGTCATTGGGGCCAAGAAACAAAGTTTTATTCCCATGTTGAATTTATAATTCAAAGTGGTTAATCCCAAAACATAAACTAAAGCAAGCCTAGCAGCCCATATCAAGGAGGAGTCATCTCTAGTTTCTGGGCATGTTGTGGAGAGGATTAGTTCCTCAGTCCTGTGGAAGCGGGCTAACGGTATGTCATATAATAATAATGCTTAGGTACAGTCTACAGGTCTGTGACACAGACTTCTAGAAATACAAGGCAGAAGCTGATTTCTCTCTCCTGTAACGGGACAGAGATAAGTGGCTCTGACCAGGAGGACAGCATTGCCTCTGCCACTCCGGGTCCTGGTACCTGAGCCCATGGCTGATGCTCCAGCTGAAGTCACATCCTGGGAGGGAGAAGAGGAAATGGAGGTCACCCTGCTTCCTTTGTAATTGCGTGGTTCATAGGTTGCACCCATGACTTCCACCTCCCAAAGGCAGACTTTAGTCATGCGGTCAAATCTATCTGCAAAGGAAATTCAAGTATATGTTATACTGTTAAGCATCGTTACTGTCTTTCATCCGTCAACAAGCATTCTGTGATTGAGCACAGGGATCAGATTTTTAAATTTTGTATAAAGTGCTGGCTACCATTTCAGGCTCTGCAGGCATAATAGTCTCTCTATCAACTGATCAACTGTAGTCTTGTAGATCAAAAGCTGTCATGGGCTTGATGCAAAGGAATGGACAAGGCTATGTTCCAATAAAACTTTATGTATAAAACAGGCAGCAGGGCAGGATGCACCACCTATTCTAGCCAATGCTGACCACTGTAAATTTCCTGAACATACCTGTGTGTCTTTGCTGATGCCAGTCTTCTCTCCAGAAATACCCCTTTACTCTTGATTAAATTGCAATGACTGCAGACATCTGATAAAACTCATCCTCCTAGACCAAGTTGAAATGTTTCCTCTTCTCTGGGGCTTTCTTAAGTGGCTATCTTCATTTTTCACGTGTGCTTTTCTAGTCGTTTTAAAGTATTTGTTCTCTTCATTCCTAATGGAAGACTATCTGATAGTACCAGGACAAACATGCATGTTTATATATTTTATATATATATATACATACACATTATATATGTGTATGTATATATATATACACACAACAGAAATTTCCTCTAAAAGTATACATTTTATTCCAACTACATGCAAAATAAGAACCCAAATCAATAGATTCTTTTCTTCCTTTTTTTGAGTCTGTGAGACAAACCTTCATCTTGCAGAGGCCATACATGAAAATCAAGAAAAAGTAAAATCAACTCATCAGAACCTGATCGATGTTATGTATGTTACGGATGTTACATATATAACAAGAACTTGGAAACTTGTGGCTCATTCTACAGAGATATTTACAAGTTAAAATATCCCACTTATTTACGGCAACATACAGTAAAGAATATACTGAATGTGCTTGGGAAGTCAATGGGATAGAAAGAAATACTCATACAGCAGATGTGTGCTCAGATTTGAAAGAAAATTATAAAGGAAAAAAAGACTTACTAGTAATCTGATTTAAAATTTATCAACACAGAAATGCAATGCATCCTAGAAGAGACCCAGTACAATTAATTAAAATTAATTAGATTGCAATTATTGAGTAGTATAGGAAGAACAAGGGAAACATTTCAGTCAGCATTTCCAAAAATACTATAAAACTTTCACTATATTAACATGCTGGTGTTGAATGTGATATGTATACAGTGGCCACTGAAGAGAACATCAAATTGCCTTTTTATGTAAGAAATTGGATAAAGAACAGGAATCAAGTCAATCCAAAGTGTAATTTTCTCATGAACATGAATTGATGGGATGTGTTCGGGTCAAATATAATGTGTGTGGTTATACAGCTGAGGCAGGAATCTGACATTTCTTTGGCCCTGCTATAAAATTTAAAGTGACATGCTTTTATTTTCCTCCGGGGCTGTGGCTGTGATTCTCAGATGAGAAGTGGCCTCAGCTGGCACGGTTTAAATGGAAATACATGTGGATAATAACCATAGACTATAAAGCACTGCTGGCCAACCAGGAATCAAATTAAGGGTAAGTAAAAGCTTTGTTTGTATTTCTTTTGCTTTTAAACCTTTCCAGAGATTTGATTATATGTTATTAGCATGAAGATGCATCGAATAGGAACCCCAGGAGACAAAATAGTGTATTTAGCTTCAAGCCTCTTCCTGAATGAGGGTATGGGTGTACCTTGTGTGCCTGTGCCTGTGTGTTCGTCTGTGCACATCAATCTTTCTTTCTCTGTGTACAAAAATAAGAAGAGGACACTGACCCGTTTGTCTAGATCTCTTCAGTAGGGAACAAACCTCATCTAGGACCCAGGACAACGGCTTTTTAAACTCACTTTAATCTACTTCCCTTCAGGAAGGCATGAAAGGAGTACTGTATATTCAGTACTAGCTCAGCACTGAAGTCTTGGATGCAAGCCTCTCCGGGGCTCTTAATTAACAATCATGTATCTACAAACGGTGATGGTTTTCAGGATTGCAAGGAAATAACACTTACCCCCTGGTGTTTCCTGACTGAGAACTTCCTCTCATTTCCAGTTCATGGGTGTGAAGCCTTTGGTGAACTGTCAGTGACGGAAAGGAGTGGGGAGGGAAACCAGAGGGACCCTTGAGTGGATGTCCTCTTCATGCACACCTTACCATTCATGTTCTGTAGTGCACCGGTGAGTCAGGCTTACCCCCACGGTAATGACAGAGAAGCAGACACAGACGTAGGGTAATTCACCTAGGCCAGAGCAGCTGCATCATTCGAGCCCAGAACTCGGTGAGGTCAAAGGACGATTTTCTCATACCACCCTTGGTTTCTAGGCTCATAAATGTACGTGGCTCAGGTTTCCACCGAATCTTAGTGGTGAACAGCGCTTGAATGCTCCGAGACACATTTGTAGTTGTTTTGTAACTAATGTCATTTTCCCATTGACAGAAATAAACAATGCTGAGATGTTTTCCCCACGGGTAGGACTCACATCAGCGACTATCACTTGGTCGGGAAGTTTATTCATCGTGCAATTCCACGAAGAGCCAAGTCACCTGCCGTTGCCAGAGAGGAGGCAGTGGAGCTGCGAGCGCGGCCTGGCTTGCTGTCTGACAGATTTGGTGTTCCCCATGTGGTCCGTGCAGCAAGAAGGCTTTCAGGCATGCACCACTGGCGGCTCCGTGGGACATCAAACAGTTCCCATGTATGCACCAACTTCCTCCAAAGCTTCCCGACTTCAAACATCTGTATGTCGAGGCACTTTTGCAAATGATGAAAAATACAAAACGAAACAACAACAACAAAAACTCTTGACTTAGGGAAAACTCATGAATATTTCCAAAATGAAAACCTCTTTGCTTTATCTTGAAAAATATGGTGCAGAGTACAGCCATGATCAAATTTTTGGAAGAACTGCTCCTTAAAATCATAGAGTTAGCAGGAACCTGCCGGAACAGAAATACATGCCATCCTCTTCAGACTCTGCCATTTAACAAAGAAGACATTCCATTGTTAAAAGTCTTTCACTGTTACTTCTTCCTTTGAGGGGGTTTACATCTACATTTTCCCCTGTGTTACCTATAAAAAATTACTACTTCAATTAATAAAAATAATTTTAAAATATGTTTCTCTTCCCAATGTATATTTCATTCAATTTAGTAGCAAAAGGAAAATAATAGAATATGATGGCAGAATTCGGTTGCTTTATCCAAAATTCTATTTTTTCTGGTTGTTTAGTCAACTATTCATCTTCTATATTGCATAACTGTGTTATTATGACTTTTAATTTAAGGAATTCCAATGTATTTAGATACAGTAGCTCCCCAATTACAACCCTGTAAGCCTTTTGGTAACACACATGTTTCTATAACCTCTCTCTCATGCACGCCCCATCCTCTACAACTGAGGTTCCTTACAGGCACACTTGTATCCCGTTTGCTGCTATTAATTTACAAAGTCACTCATTAATCCTTGACAAAAGAGCCATCGACTCACCTTTAATATTCACCTCCCTAGACTAGCACATAATTCAACTCTGCCTTTAACTCTGTCAATGGCAATAAATTAAACTAAAGAAACTTTCACTAGGGCTTTAAGTACCTTCTCTGTTAAGAAGGGACAGTGGTGGATGGGATCCCTGGAGAAAACTGGCCTTGTCACATTTTGCTGCAGTAGACAGAGGACTGGAGGACCATCACAGGTACAGCGCTACTGGCCGTCATGTGATGTAGCTGAAGTTCATTTCTAGTGCCCTAGTCTTCCACCCAGATTATCTCTCCATCTATAAAACATGTCTTTATTGTTTTAGAAAGTAATTGTCCAGGTTTCTTCATTGTAATGCCTGAATATGAATTCATTCCATTGTCAAAACCTGCTTATCTAGTTATCAACTATGTAACAGCCCACTCTGAAAAAAATGATAGTAAAATCTGGCAGGCATCATGTTCAACTTCATAGCTGTCTTCGATTTTTTGTTGAGTTTTACTCACTGAAGGTGAATAAGAAGAAAAGTACGTTAGACAGGAACACTTTGTTAGTTACCTATTTTAAAAATTATTTTGACAGTTGCTTTCTATTTTTGTGCTTTTCCAAGTAACAGGTCATTTGAGTAAGGTAGACAAATATGGAAACAAAAACACAAAGTTTGAAAAGAGCCAAATCCCAGTAAATTTGTAAAGATCCACTTTGGGAGGCCAAGGCAGAAGGATAGCTTGAAGTCGGGAATTTGAGAACAGCCTGGGCAACAATGTGAGCTCCCATCTCTACAGAAAATAAAAATTTTAGCTGAGTGTGGTAGTGTGTTCCGATAGTCCCAGCTACTTTGGAGGCTGAAGTGGGAGGATGGCTTGAGCCCAGGAGGCTGAGGCTGCAGTGAGCTGTGACCATGCCACTGCACTCCAGCCTGGGTGACAGCACAAGCAAAACCTTCTCTTAAAATAATAATAATAATAATAATAATAATAATAATAATAATAATAATAATTCCATCATCCACATTTTAAGTGGAGACTTACAAAAGAGATACTTAGCATTTCTGGATGTATGAGACCAAGGAAAAAGCAAGTCAGGTTGTGAGGGCTGCGATTGAGGTAGAAGTGTTTTATTCCTGTAGGAAAACAAAATAAGTTCTTTGAGACATACTTGCTACTCCCCCTCCTGGGTTCCAGCGATTCTCCTGCCTCAGTCTCCCGAGTAACTGGGATTACAGCCACACACCACCTCGCCTGGCTAAACTCCACATGAACAGCTATAAGAATTTGTGGGAAAATAACAAAACAGCTGGCCTTCCTGTCACCTATCAGAGTCCCAGAGGGAGAAGAGAAGGCAAGTGAGACTTATTTTAGAGAATAATTGCTGGAAATGTCCCTACAATTTAGCAAAAGATATAAACCAAAAGATTCAAGGAGCTGAGTAAAACCCCAACAAGATACCCATGCTATGACACATTCATAATAAAACTTCTAAAACTAAAAGCAAAGAAAAAAATTGATAACATCCAGAAAGAAAAGAAATGATGCGTTCCTGATAGAAGACCCATTAGATTGACAGCCAACCTCTTATCTGGGACTGTGAAGGCTCAAAGGAGGCGCCACGATGTACTTCGAGCACTGAAATGAAAGACTTGTCAAATGAACTCTCTATCCGGTGAAAACACACTTCAGGAGACGAAGGGGAAATGCGGATGTTCTCCAACAAGGAAAACGAACCGGAATTGTTACTTACGAGCCCACCCATGAAGGATGGCTAAAGGAGCGTCTCCACACAGAAAGGAAATAACTGGAGAAAACCCAGAATCTTGTGAGCAACACCAAAGAGCCCTGGAATGAGCAAAAATAGAGGCCAATGTAATAAACCGTATCCTTCATGTAAGTTTCTCAAATCATATCTGATGGTAGAAGCACAAATTCTAACATGATGTGATGTGACAATCAGTAGGTAAGTATGAAGAGGAAATACATATGACAATTTTATTTAAAACATGGGGACGTAAAAGGATCTAAAGGAACATAAGATTTCTGTATGTCACATTAAGTGGTGAAATGTTGATATCAGTGGCCTGTGTTAGTTAAACACATGTACTGTGTTTACTTAACCTAGAGCACTAAGAAAATTATGTGAAATTCTATACTCAAAGTACTGTAAGTAAATCGAGATGGAATCTGATCTTTCAAACTTCTGACCTCTTAAAGATTTTTCATTAAAGTAAGTTATTTAAAAAGTGAATACATTTGAAGTTCAGCAAAATAGAGAGAGCAGAAAGGTCAGAGCGTGGCAGGAAGAGAGACAGAGAAAGAGGTAGACAGAGATACCTGATTTTGCATATTCAATATAAAAATGAGAAAAAGAAGTAGGAGTGTACAAACATCACCAAAAACATCAAAGAGGTAACCCAAATGTTCTCTGCATCAGATAATACCTACTTTGCTGTGGCAAGTGTCAAAAAAATAAATAAACCTATTCTAGGGCTTATCTTATTTAAATGAAAACAATTTTTCTAACTCTTTGGAATCCTTAACTTGTTTTTGTTGTTGTTGTTGTTTGTTTGTTTGTTTGTGACAGAGTCTTGCTCTGTCACCCAGGCCGGAGTGCAATGGCATGATCTCGGCTCACTACAAACTCTGCTTCCTGGGTTCAAGCGATTCTCCTGCCTCAGCCTCCTGAGTAGCTGGGACTACAGGCACATGTCACCACACCCAGATAATTTTTATATGTTTAGTAGTGATGGGGTTTCACCATGTTTGTCAGGTTGGTCTTGAACCCCTGACCTCAGGTGATCCACACCCCTCGGCCTCCCAAAGTTCTGTGATTACAGGCGTGAGCCAAGGGGCTCGGCTGGAATCTTAACCCCCTTTTTTACACCTCTTCATTCACCAAATCCTGTGACCTTCCCCACACCCTTGCCTGCGATTCATTTCTAGATTTCCAAGGACTTTTGGGCTTCAAGGTAGATGGCCCACAGTTCTCTTTATTAGTACATTTGTACGAATCAGACCATGCGGACCGTTTTAATTTTAAGTTTAAAAAATATACGAGGAAAACTTACTTCTTGCATAATTGTAAAAGTCACCAAAAAGCATATAAAATTTGAATAAGTCCAAAAAAAAAAAGACCATTTTTTTGTTTGTTTTTCATGACACAGTAGGCTGAAATATTGTTCTCTAAGCCTGTCTAAAAACTGTCTGTCTTTCTTGGGCACATAAACTTCTTCTGTTTATCATCTATAATGATAGTTTATCAACTGTCATCTATAGTTGTTTAAAGCCCTGACTGTATAAAGTCTGCCGTTAATTTTTAGAAAACGAAAGAATTGTCCATTTTGTATAGACTTGGAAATAATTTTTGTCCAGTAGAGAATATGATCCCCGAAGTTCTGGTGCTATTTCTGTGCGGTGTATGAACTAGTTTTCTTTCTGTCTAATTTAGCAAGCCCATTTCATCACTCTCATTGGGTAACTGACTGGGGGCATATCCGTGTCTCGTGTTCTCAGAACCAGCTTCTTATCCTGCTGGGCTTCTCACTAGCTGCCCCATAAATCTTTAACATATGTTCATTATTAATTCCTCTGAGGATTCTATTCTTCTAGCTTTGAAAATTACACATAGACAAAACAAGACAGAGCATATGCTAATTTTCAAATACATTTTCTCCATTAATCAAGCTTGCACTGTTGGGAAAACACTGTTTTGTCCTAAATGTTTTACCTAATTTTTACACGATACTTAGAGTATGGGGGCTTATTTAAGATTTGAGGGTGGTTATGACGATACTTAGATTATGGGGGCTTATTTAAGATTTGAGGGTGGTTATGATTTAAAAGATTTATGCACAGAGAAAATAGACACACAATTTTCAGTTGAGTCTTCTATTTTGAGAAAAACTCCCAGGAAGACTGGATTATAAATCCCAGTAGTTTATTCTCTCACTTAAACCCTTTAAACCTTTGTACAATGGCACCTTTTTTTTTTTTTTTTTTTTTTGGTACTTACAATTAATGTTATTTCTCTCCCATTCTATTTGTATTTCCTTACAGAGTCAATGAAAGCAAAAAGCAGAGGCTTATTAAGCCAACTCAATGGCATTACGCCCCCAGCAAATCCAGTAGGTCAAGTGCCATAAATTATGGCCTTTTGCATTGCGTGAGTACCATGAAGATAAATGAGGACGCTAACACAGGACACTGAAGGAAGAAAAGGACACATTTCACTCCGAGTTCTTGTTCTCCAGTTTATTTTTTATGTCTTTGGGTAAAGGTAGCATTCCATTACCTGTGAACAAATACTTTCTACTACACCTGTAGCTATTTCTCCCATATACATGACAAAATTGTCAATTCCAGAATATTCACACAAACTTCATAACACTGAACAGTCTTTCTGGCAACTTACAAAAGGAAGAAAAGGAAAAATAAAAGCTCCAAATATTAAATTGATGTTTTGTGCCTTTACATATCACATATTAGAAAAATAAATGGTCATAATAGTCTCTGAAAATCCTCCTCATTGATTCTCACACACATTTGTAAATGCTGATGTGTTTTCTAACTGTATTTACATCTCTTTCATGCCTGTCTCTCCAATTCTACCAGGTAATGTACTTGGTCTTTTTTTTTTTTTTTTTTTTTTTTTTCCTTTAACGTTGTAATTTTGTGAAGCAGGATGAAAGGAGTCCGGCTTTCTGTTTCTATACTTGTGCTCCCTAGAGGCAACAGAGATTGGAGGACTGTAAAAGAAAAGTGGAGGTAAAAGTATTTCCTCCAGATTGGAAGGAGATGCCTGATGTGCAGGGGAGGAGCAGCAGGAGTGGTCAGTTGGATCAGATCACAGCAGGTGCATTTCACTTTCCTGTGGCCTCATCGTCCTAGCAATGGCTCAGCGTTCCAAGCATGGAGGCTGCAGAGGAGAGTAGAGGGACCCTGGATGGGATTTCCTGCAAGAAGAGAGGACACAGCAGTCTCGATGCCTCCACTTACCAGTGCCGTGGGAACAACTAAGATGCTGGCACCATGGCATTGCACCAGGGGGAATTATAAGAATGGCTGGAACAAAACATTACATACTTCAGCAAGATTGTGGCTTGAAATAAAGATTAAATTACATTATAAAAATATAAATTTAATGCATATGGCACAATTGCTGTATAGATACTGGATAAGGTGTGGTTGTGACTACTTATTTTTGTAGGATGAGAATGTTTGTACTGTCATTGTCCTAATCATTATGCTGAAGAATCTGTTTGGAAACAAGTGAGGTTTGTATTCACAACCTGCATGCCTTTGACTGATGTTTCTCTCCAGGCTCTCACATCAGCTTCATTATCCCTGAACGCCTGTCAGAAGGTGAAGGCTGAGGTCACTATTTGTTTCACCATTTATATTATTTTAATGAAGATTTGAAATAACACCATGACTATCACTATAAAGATAACTCATAAAACAGACCAACAAAATAAATCAGGACATAGAGCATTTTGAACCTTGGGATCAGGTGTGGGAGAATATTGTGTTTAACAGTGTCAATTTGAACTTGTTTTTAAGTTCTTAATGTTGAAACTAATTGAACATGTGTGTGTCAGGGGTCAAGTCCATCTCATGGTTAAACTGCACTAGTGGACTGGGGATATAAATGAAATATGCCTTCACAGTCGAGAACATACCCCATGGCTCCAGCTTTTTTCCCCCTGAATTCTTTTAGATTTTACTCTGGTCTACAACAAGCCAAGAACTTGTCTCTTCCCTTCTGAAATTTCTTTCAGAATCAGTTGCTATGAAAGCAATAGTAGTGCCTGCAAGCACACACACCACACACACACACACACACACACACACACACACACACACAGCCCACGCACACATCAATATACAGGTACACAGTATCACTCACCCTCGTCATATTTCTGGAGGAAAGAGAGTGAATGCTGGATAGTCAAGTAGAAAGGATACTGTTAAAAGGCAAGCAAAAAGCTGATTACCTTTTATCTGGGATATTCCTTCTTATATAATAGTTAATAGTGGACTCTGAGTCTTTCCCTTCCGGGTCAGTTAGTTAAAATCCTGCCCGCTTAATTCCCATTTAAATTATCACCATCCATGGGCCATTCTGTGCTGTAAGATTTTTTAAATAAGTATTTTTGATGAAATGATATTCATACTTCAGAACTCAGGGATCACTGTGACCCTTTCCTTGCAATCTAAAACAAGGTCTTTAATTTTGTTTTGGAAACATGTAGCTAAGGCATTGATTATACTGAAACCAAACTCCTAAGAGACACTACAATTCCGGAAGTTATTTTAAATAGCCCCACCCACCATCCCTCTCCACTTCTCTCTCTGGTGGTTTGCTGAACAGAGGCGATCCTCCTGTCTACCACAGCGAGACCCTCAGTGGAGTAGTGCTATTGAATATCCCTGTGTGTGCGTATCCTGAGCCAAACGATCACCAACAGCCGGTTTCATGACTGTTTCCTAAGAGAACGTTGTCTATGATTATTTTATCTGTTACTTAGATACAGTCAAAATTCAGTATTAAACGCAGGAAAGTATGGTACTCTTCTCTCAGTGTCTAATAGAAATGTATACACTACATGTATATTCAGTCATTACATAAGTAAAATCATTCAAACCACTCTTTATTTATGTTTCTGTCTGTTTTCAAAATTTTAAAAATGCAAAAGATCAAGCTATTGGCCCAAATTCTACATGTTAGTTAAAGGTATGAATAAAGACAATTTTATTGGCGGTTATGCCGTGACATGTTTATCCACTCTATGTTGGATATTTAAAGTAACCCAGATATACACTGTGATCTACATTGTGTAAGTAAATCTTATCATTATTTCCATAATTCAAATATGTAATTCTTATCACAAGTACATGATTGCCGGGTCTAAATCAAATAATAATTTCTATGCTCTTGATACCTACTGGCAAGTTGCTTTCTTAAATGATTAACCAATTTATATTCCTGTAAGATTTCTGTGAGAAAACATGATTTTGGGTCCACTTGACTGCTCTGTGGCTTTTCCTATTGTAATTTTCTGTTGAAGGTTATTCTCATTGACTTCTTTTTCTTTTATACTTTATGATGCACTCAATGAAAGGTGCTCCACACCGAGTGCACAGTTTAATACTTTTTTATTTAAACAAATACCCGCATAACAACAACCCTGTGGTGCAAACACCACAGAAGTAGGAGGCCACCTTTCCAGGCTTCTCCACGGTCTTTCCACCATCTCCTTAACACTAACACAATTTGTGATTTTATAAAAATCTCCTCACTCTCCTTGGTAGCTTTAAGATAAAATAACCCATTTCTAAATAAAATTGCACCTGTTTCTTGAATTTCAAACACATACTATTTCAAGATTATTTCCTCTCTTTTAAATGTCAAGACAATGTACTATATTGATTGATTTTTAAATGTTAGGCAAACTTGATTTTCTGAAATAAATTTAATTTGGTTGTCACGTATTATACTTTTGGTATATTGTTGGACTTGGTTTGCAAATATTTAGTTCAGAATTTTTGCATCTACAATTATTAACGAAATTGATAACTTTTCTATATTTTCTTTTATGTTTCGATATAAAGCTGTTCATTTCTCTATTTTGTTTAAAGTTTATGGTATATATGTTTTATTTCTCTAAAATCTTTGTTTGAATTTGCTGGTGAATCAAGCTAAATGTGGAGTTTTGGTGGGAAAATATTTTTAAAAAGTGTAATGTCTATTTGTTGGAAACAAAATTACTGATATTTCTTATTTCTACTTGCATAATTTAGTAGTTATTTAATTTTCTAAGATTTTGTCTATTTGATCTACAAATTCAAAAGCAATGGCAAAATCTTGCTAATGACACTCTTTGTTTCTTTTAAAAGTCTGTAGGATTTGTAGTGATGACTCTTTTTATTTCCTTTCTATGCTCAGCTTCCACCAGTTTAACTGTGTATTCTGCAGTTTTTAAGAGCAATGTGTATGCATAAAAGTAAGGTTTTATGTACTAAACATATTTTGCAAATGTTCTATATCCTTGCTAAGATTGTTTTCTTGCCTTTTTCTATCAATTATTTAGACATGTGTGTAATATTTCTCACTTTAATTGTAAATACAATTTTTTGAGATTATAAAACATTTTGCTTAACACACTATCAGAACAAGTAATGTGGTACATAAACATTTAGAATTATTATATTTTCCTGGTGAGTTGTAATTTTTATTTTTATAATCCATGTCTTTTTAATGCAGATAATGTTTTACTTATTCTATTGATAGATTTTAACATCAGCTCTCTGGAGATTGGTGTTTTTGCCCTGTTCTTTTGATTTTCTTGCATCTTAATATTTCTAGATATGCTTCCTTTTAGCAGCATATTATTGGGTTTTGCATTTTTTAAATATCCAGTATAGTCATTTTGAGTTATAATTGAAGGATCTTGTTCATTTTATTAAATAAACTTTATTTTTTAGAAAAGCTTAGCTTTACAGAAGAATTAAGAAGACTAGAAAAGAATTAAGAAACTAGAAAACAACAGCAATCTAAACCAAAAGCAGGCAGAAAGAAGGAAATAACAGTGATTTCTAGGGCAAACACTGAATAGTAATAAATGTTTGCACATTTTTTACATTTATGTAATAAAAATAAAACAATTATAAAACTAAATCAATTTAAGTACACAAAATAATAGAGAAAAATAGAAAAGGTAAAGATTAAAAAAAGTGTAGTAATACAGTAAGTAAATACACACACACACACACACACTTATACATATGAAGTGAGAGAGAGAGAGAGAGAGAGAAAGAATTATAATATATACTATTATAATACCTACATAAATAAGGAATTGGCTCATGTGATTATGGAGGCTGGAAAGTCCAAATCTCTGGTGTCTCTGGTGTGCACTGGCAGGTGATAGACCCAGGGAAGCAGAAAGTGCAGTTTCCGTCTGAAGGCCAGAAGCCCAGAGACCCAGGAAAGAGTCGATGCTATACGCTGGCAAAATTCACTCTTGCTTGGGGGAGGTCAGTCTTTGTTCTAGTCAGGCCTTCAGCTGATTGAATGTGGCCCACCCACATTGGGGAGGGCTATCTGCCTACTCAAAGTCCACCGCCTTAAATGTTAGCCTCATCTATGACATCTGGATGTCTTAGAAACATCCAGAATATGAAACCACATGTCTTAGTACCCCAGGGTCTGGTCAAGTTCACATGTAATATCAACCACAACAAAATATAATATTATTTTTTCTGGAAAAATGATTTTTTTGCAAGAAAAAAAAGTTTTTTTGCAAGTAAAAGATTTGCCATTACTTTTAATGTCAAAAACCACAATCAGTTTTGCATCCACTTAATATTTACCAATAAATACTTGGAATGACTCTTTTTTTGATGACTATTGTTAGCAAAATGTAAACTATTTCAAAAGAATTGAATGAATACCCAACTTATTTCAATACCTCTAATACTGCCATCACCATGAAATTTAAAACCTTATTCATTCCTTCTTATAAGTGTAGACCTAAGGAGGGTGCATGCAAAACTAGGCAGAACTCAGGACAATTCTAAATAATCTAGGGGCTGCCTGCAATGAAAGAAATTTTGCACTGAGAACTGACTGTGTTGGGAGTAGTGTCTGCTTCTCCAAGCGCCCCCGTGGAGCCCTTTCTCCTGTGGACAGCAGCAGCATGCTGAGTCCGTGAGTGACGGCTACGCAGGTGGTCCACATCCCTCCCTTCCCGTACGTCTTTCCACGCATTGCTGCTCCAGGAAAGAAAAGAAGAGAGAGGACTCCTTTCTGTTGATCTCACCTCTGGCTCTACTACACAGTCAAAGCACAGGGTTCAACCAAGCATCACAACCCGGAAAAAAAAAAAAAAAAAAAGCAGGATTTGAATAAAAATATCTTAAAGTCTTGTGAGGGATGGTATGGGAGCTCCATACAAGGATAAAGGGATATGGCAGAGGGGGAATATTGGGAAAACACGTCCCCCACATTGAGGATGGAGGAAATGTTTCTTGTTTTTTTTTGTTTTATTTAATCACAGCATCTGGGGCATGTCTCTAGTAGATGCATTTGTCATTGTAATTCACAACAGCAGGCTTAAGACATGAAGGAACTCCTCAAATTTACCTTCCTTTATTGTAACCAAACAATAAGACTAACATCTTCAGTGTGAAGCCATGTAAAAGGATGTCTTGGAAACCATATAAAGTGGATTTACTCTCTTGTAGCTTTAGTAAGCCTAGTAAGCCATTCAAAAAAGTATTTGATAAGATTGAGTGAACTAAAGGTTAAAAACAATTGTGATGTTTCAGAATGATATATTCAATTTTGTATGCAACTATCACTTAATGTACTTATTTTTCACTTTTCTATCTCTACTAGTCACTCTATTCGGAAGGAATTATTTGGTTATAATACAGCAACTATTAAAATGTACAGTGACCATAAATTCCCTATGTATAGATCTATACGTATAAAATCAATATATATTCAATTCTTTTTTTCTTTGAGATGGAGTTCCGCTCTTGTCGCCTAGACTGGAATGCAATGGCATAATCTAAGCTCACTGCAACCTCTGCCTCCCAGGTTCAAGTGACTCTCCTGCCTCAGCCTCCCACGTAGCTGGGATTACAGGTGCCCACCATCACGCCCAGCTAATTTTTGTATTTCTAGTAGAGACGGGATTTCACCATGTTGCCCAGAATGAATATATCATTCTGAAAAATCACAATTGTTTTTAACCTTTAGTTCACTCAATCTTATCAAATACTTTTTTGAATGGCTTACTAGGCTTACTAAAGCTACAAGAAAGCAAATCCACTTTATATGGTTTCCAAGACATCCTTTTACATGGCTTCACACTGAAGATGTTAGTCTTATTGTTTGGTTACAATAAAGGAAGGTAAATTTGAGGAGTTCCTTCATGTCTTAAGCCTGCTGTCATGAATTACAATGACAAACGCATCTATTAGAGATGTGCCCTAGAGGCTAGTCTTGAACTCCTGACCTCAGGTGATCTGCCCGCCTCAGCCTCTCAAAGTGCTGGGATTACAGGCGTGAGCCCCTGCTCCTGGCCAGTATATTCACTTTAAATATTATGATAATTAAGAAAAGAATAGATTTATATTCCTACAGAGACTATGCTTTTAGTATAGTCTCCACTGCCATTCTGTCAATACATGCATGCTCAATATTGTATCTGGGAAGTGATTTACAGTATGGGGTGGTGGAAGCTGGGTTCGTAGCTAGTGTGCATTTTTCACGAGATAAGTACCCTCACTACGGGAGAGCTACAATTACCAACTTGGTATCGATTGGCTTGAAACTTGGAATTTTACATCTGAGTTCACATTCAGGTGCCAGGCGAGAGCTGGCCCCTTCACAGCACTGGTGTTCTCCCTCCCTGAATCTCTGTCCAGATATTATCCTTTGTCTTCTGTCCTTTTATTACATTAACTAATTAATTAATTGTGAAAACCAGACTCTTCTGAAGAACTCCACAATGTGGTTGGAAAATAACACCGACCTGTATGAAACAGAGACTGATGTTGTAAGAGTTAGACAAAATGAGAGAACATGAAATGTGGAAAGTCAGTGCGAGTGATCATAGCAGTGATATGATTCACCATTTCTAGGGCTCCTTCCAGGCACAGTGCCAAGTTCCCTACACTTATTACCCCATTTAATCCTCAAAACAGATTCACAGTACTGTCAGACCCACTTTGCAGTTAAGAAAACTGATGCTTAGTAAAGTGAAGTAACTTTTCCAAGCTCATACAGGTAGTAAATGGCAAACTCATTTACTTTCACATGTCTTATACAGGTCAGAACTTCTTTGACTTTACAGATGGGTGAGGTAACTGTGGTTGAAATAGCCTGAGAAGAATATGTGGATAAGAAGGGCTTTGGATTATGAGTGAGACTTGAAATTCGAAATAAGTACAGTTGACCCTTGAACAATGTGGGCATTAGGGGCACCACACCAATCCCCTGCATAGTCAAAAGTCTGAATATAACACTGGAGTCCCCAAACCAAACTACAAACTGCTACTGTTTATGTTACTGCTAACATAGACAGTTGACTAACACGTGTTGTATATTAAATGTGTCATATGCAATATTCTTACAATACGGTAAGCTGGAGAAAAGAAAAGGTAATTAAAATCATAAGCAAGAGGAAATATATTTGCTATTCACTAACTGGTAGTGAAATCTCATGAAAGTCTTCATTCTTGTCTTCATGTGAAACAAGCAGAGGAGGAAAAGGAGAGGTTGGCTTTGCTGTTTCAGAGGTGGCAGAGGTGGAAGAGGTAGAAGGGGGAAGAGGAGAGGCAGGCACACTCAGGGTAACTTCTATTGAAAAAAAAAGTATAAGTGGACCCTCAAAGTTCAAACCCATGTTGTTCAAGAGTCAACTTTATATATAATTAAGAGAGAAAGAAATGTCTCTTATTACATAAGTATCTATTATATTGACAGTCTTTCTATTACTTTTTTACAATAACTGTATCATTATCCTCATTTTAGAAAACAAAAAAACCCTGAAAATTTTAGAAGTTAAATAATTCATCCAATATTATTTAATATACGTTATTAAGCTGTGACTTCAGATTCTTAGTGAAAGTTAAACATGTGTTCTAAACACCATGCCTCCACTTCTGGTAGCTCTCTCTGGGGTCCAAGACAAACAGGCTTTCTCACCTATGACATGAATTCACTAGTTTCACATCATTTTGCTAGAGCACTTTCAGAGATCAAGTATTGCTGTACCTATTGCCAGCTCCCTATAGCCTTTTAAAAAAATTCACTTAAAACCAACAGTTTCTCAGAAGAAAAGAGTCAGAAACTCAGGGAAGCAGGTGAACAGAGAGTAAAAGGACAAGAGAAGTTCCAGAGAAATTGAGCAATGGGCCCAGGGTCACACAGGTGGTAAATCACAGAGCACAGACAAGAACTCCTGCACCATGACAGCATTAATACTCTTAACCGCCACACTGTTTTGTACCTCAAACATTCTATGTGTAATTTCACTGAGTTTAAAAGCCACAAGTCTGAATTAGCAAAATGTCACCAGAAGTAATTTAAATGTATGTCTCACCTTCATCTTTGATACTTACTTCTTATTCCCAACTCTTTCTTTCCAACTTACTTTCCTCTAACGTTCCAACAAACACGCACAAACAGTGCAAAATTTGTTTTTTTAAAAAACTAAAATAAAAGAGGGAGACAGTTTCTCTCCCTGTTGCAGGAAGGAGGGAAAAGTCATTGCCAGAAGTATGTTTAGGTAAGAAAAAGATAAAAAGTCGGCACCTTAGCTCCCGTGTGGGTAGGGCAGCAGAGCAAGACAGCTTGGTTATAAACCAAAGTCCAGGTGAAAGTGCCACAGCTGTTTTACTAATGCACTTGCAGGATCAGGCAAGATACAGAGACAAACTCACAAGCCGTGAGCTGCTGAGCAATTGGGAACCCTGCAGAGGAAGCCCTTTCAAATGGGAAGTCAACTGGCAAATGATCAGGAGGTGTGAAAGGAAGAACCAATCACAAAAGAAAAACCGAAAGCAACCTTCCACCTGTACCAACAGGTAGCCGACGCATTTCATCCGACTTCAACTGGAATCACACAAAGCTGCCGAGGGAAGGAGAGCAAATATATTTGTTAAAATGTCATTTCCCTTAGCTGCAAAAGAGTAGAAATAGGGTTGAACGTATTTCCTCAATCGCTCCCTCTTGAAATCATCCGATTTTCTCATTATAATTTGTTACAGATGCTGCTTTAGATCTCTGCATGGAGATGTGCAATTTTTTAATGTATTTCATGATATCTGTTGAAATAAAAAGGAAAATGCTCTGTACTCTCGAACTGAAGTGAACCATTTTTTGGCCATGCAATGCTAATGGCGGGAAGCATGTATAGGAAGAGCATTGGGTATTTTGGAATAAAATGCACCTAGCCTTGAAAACTGTGTTCATCTATTTCACAAATGACAGACTGGGCTGATTACTGGGGATTGAGTGGGAAATCCCAGAGAAAGAGTGGAAATTTATATATTTTTTGTAACATCTAATTTATCGATGAGTTTTTTTATTACTTGTGACTTTGGTATATCTTTTAAAAATTACTTGATCCAGGTCAGAAAGATTTGCTCTACATGTTCTCTTCTAGGAGTTTTATAGTTTCAGCGCTTATATTTAGCTATGTGGTCCATTTTGAGTTCATTTGTGTGCATAGTGTGAGGTAGGGATCCACAGTCATTATTTTGCATACAGTGTTCAGTGGTCCCAGCACCATTGGTTGCAAAGACTATTTTACCAGTGAATCATCTTGGTACCCTGGTCAAAAATTAATTGACCTTCAATGTAATGATTCATTCCTGGATTCTCAATTCTATTCATTGATCTATATTTCTATCCTTAGCTAGTACAACACTGTCATAATTATTGTGTCTTTGTAGTAAGTTTTGCATTGGAGAATTACAAGTCACCTAATTTTGTTCTTTTTTGTTTCAAGAATATGTTGGCTATTCAGTGTTTGTTGCATTTCTGTATGCTTTTTAATGTCAGTTTGTCAGTTTCTGCAAAATAGCTAACTGGAATTTTGATAGAGATTTTGTTCAATCTGTACATCAATTTCAGTTGCATATATTGTCTTCCTATCCATGTGCATGATATGCCATTTTATTTATTTAGATTTTTCTTATTTTCTTTGAACAATGTTGTTGAGTTTTCAGTATAAAAGCCTTATACTTTTTTCACTTAATTTATTTGTAAGTACTTTATTATTCTAATGCTATTGTAAAAGAAGTGATTTTCTTAACTGTGTTTTTCTATTATTCATTGCTAGTGTATAGAAATACCATTGGCATTTGCATATTGGTATTGTTTCTTGCTGCATTGCGGAACTCTTTTATTAGTTCTAATAGTTTTTATGGGATTCCTGAGAATCTTCATTATACAAGTCCATGTCATATGCAAGGAGAGAGAGTTTTACTGCTACCTTTTCTATCTGGATGACTTTTATTTATTTTCTTGCCTAACCTCCCTGCCTAGAACTTCCTACACAATGTTGAATTGAAACAGGGAGACTGGAAATCTTGTCTTTTTTATTGTCTTAAGAAAAAAATCATCCATCTTAACCTATTATATATGATGTTAGATGTGGATTTTGGGAACATATCGTTTATCAGGTTGAAGGGTTTCCTTCTATTTCTAGTGGCTGAATGTTTTCATCACGAATGAGTGGGGAATTTTTCCAAATGATTTTTCTTCAAGAATTGAGATAATCCTGTGACTTACTTCTTTATTGTAGCAGCATTGCCTAATATGTTTATTGATTTTTTGTAAATCAAATCAACTTTTCACTCTTGAGGTGTATCGTACTTGGTCACGGTATACAATCCTTTGTAATTATATGTTGTTGGATTCAGTTTGAGTATTTTTCATCTGTTGATCCTAAGAGATATTGTTCTGCAGTATTACGTTCTTGTGATGGCTTTAGCTGGGTTTTGATTATACAGTAACACTGGCCTCCGAGAATAATTTGAAAAGTCCTGTCAACTCTTCTATTATTTGGAAAAGTTTGAGAAGGAGTGGTGTTAATGCTTTACTGTATGTTTGGTAGAATTTACCACTGAAAATATTTGGAACTTAGATTTGTGTGTCTGTAAAATGATTTTATTTACTAATTCACTCTTTTCACTTGTTATGATTTATTCAGATTTTCTGTTTCTTCTTGAGCCAGTTTTGGTAGTTTGGGTCTTTCTTGGAATTTGTCCTTTCTGATAATGTACCTAACTTGTTGAAAGAGAGCTGTTCATAATACACCCTCATATATTTTTTAAATTTCTGTAATGTCTGTAGTGATGTTCCATTTTTCATTCTTGGTTATGGAAATATGAGTCTTTTCTTCTTTAATCTTGTCAATCTAATTAAATTTTATCCTTTAAAACATCCTTCAATATACCCTTTTGGTTTTGTTGATTTTTTTTTTCCTATTTCCTATTTCATTTAGTCAGCTGCAATCACTGTTGTTTCCCTCTTTCTGCCTGCTTTTGGTTTAGATTGCTGCTGTTTTCTAGTTTCTTAAGGTCACTAAATGAGTGTCTGGGTCCTTCTTTTCCCTGAGTCTTTCTTAGGAACATACACAAACTTGCACATGCATACGACCTTCAACTTCCCAAATAAAATGTCTCAGATGTTCATTAGGTTATTGGCATGAAATCTGTTTCATTTTTTAATGTAGCTGTTTACAGCTCCACATTTTTCATTTAAACACTGTTTTAGCTGCTTATGTTAGGTTTGCATATGTCATACTTTTGTTTGTATGCACCTTAAAGTATTTCCTAATTTATCTGGTGACTTCTTCGATGATCTATTGCTTGTTTAGAAATGTGTGGTTTAATTTTTACATAGTTGTGAGTTTTACAAATTTCGTTCTGTAGTTTATGTCTGATTTTATTTCTCTGTGGTCAGCAAACATACTTTGTGTGATACCCATTCTTTTATATTTATTAAGTCCTGTTTTATGGCA
Organism: Piliocolobus tephrosceles; assembly: GCF_002776525.5. Lineage (NCBI taxonomy): Eukaryota > Metazoa > Chordata > Mammalia > Primates > Cercopithecidae > Piliocolobus > Piliocolobus tephrosceles. The sequence continues at coordinate 128,991,826 of NC_045442.1, read as the reverse complement.
TATTGTATATTCATTCAGGAGAATGTTTCTTGTGTACTTCAAAAGAAAGAAAATTCTGCCTTTCATGGTAGACTGCCGTGGAAATGTCTCTTAGATAGAACTGATTTTTAATGTTGTTCAGATCTTCTACATTCTTATTAATTTTCCACCCAGTTATTCTATTCATTATAGAGTTTTTAAGTCTCTATTATTGTTAAATTTTGTCTTGGCTCCTAAAATTCTTTCCTTTTTGTTTCATATATTTCAGGGTTCCTTTGTTTAGTAAATACATGGTCATAATTGTTATAATTTTCTGATGCATCAATCCTCAAGGATACATGATATCCTTCTTTATCACGTCTAAAATTTTTGTCTTAATATCTGTTTGTCAAATATTAAGATAGCTGCCAGAGCTATGTTTTGGTTACCAGGTTTATTGTGTATCACTTCCATCCTTTTATTTTTAACCTATTTCTGTCTTTGAATTTATACTGTATCTTTTATAGACTATATATAGTTGTATTAAAATTTTACTTTTTTTATTTCCTGCGATTTATTTGCATAATTAATTCATTTGCATTTAATATAACTACTGGCATGATAGAATTTGTATCTGCCATTGTACTATTTTTTTGTCTTAATGACTTTTTTGTTGTTGCATCGTTCTTTTACTCCTTGATTACAGACTTCTTTTGTACTAAATATATATTTTCTAGTGCACCTTTTTATTTCCTCATAGTTTCTTTTACTGTACTTCACCCAGGTTTCCAATCAGCATTTTAACTTAACACAGTCTAGTTCTGATTAACATTATATTAATTTCAATAATTTACAAAAAATCTTCTTTAATATACCTCTGTTCTCATCCCTTGCTTTTGTGTTCTTGTCACCCAAATTACATACTTATCCATTATGTCTCCAACAACACCATAGTATAATTATTACTTTATGCAATTGTCTTTCAAACAGATAGGAGGCTTTGCTGGTAATTGGACTTTTTAAAGACTGTATTGTAACAACTCTTCATATTCCTCCCCAAAATTTGTTTTATTGTTAGGTATTTTGTTTGCCTTTTGATTTTGTGTTTCTTGTTGATGATTTTGTGTTGATTTACTTTTCTGAAATAATTTTGTAACTTTTGTGTTCCCAAGAGTGTGCTATCACTGTTTCTGCCCAAATGTTTGTTTTTTGTGTTTTGTTTTAAGTCGTCACTTTTATTTTTAAGTTTGGCTTCCTAGGGTTCACCTGGGTTAGTATAATCATGTAGTTCTCCAAAGGTTGGTCAGAACATTTTCTTAAACATCTCCACTGTTTGTCTTCTACCTTTGGCCAAGAGGATCTGTGTGGCAAGGTACACCTCCAGCATCAGAAGGATTACAAGACAGCCTTTGCTTTCGTGACTGCTTGGCCAGAGCCTCACGGTGAGCCAGAGATGAGTGTCTGAGTCCTTCTCCTCCCTAGCTCTTTCCTTGGCACATACACAAATTTGCACAAACACACAGCCTTCTAGTTCCCAAAGAATATGTCTCAGATGTTCAAAGCTCTCTATGCTCACATAGTTCTCCAGGAATTAAAAAAAAATCTAGCCACATTCTGGTTTGTCCCAACTGAAATCACAGCCTCATGCAGCTGCAATATGGTGAGCAGCTTGCCACTGTATTGGTAACACTCAGGATTAAGGTCTTTTTATTCATGGAACTTAGCTCTGAGTCTGATAAAATAATCAGAAAGTACTAACAAATCTGAGTCGCAGCTGATTAGGAATGTGAAATAAAGCAAACATCAAACAAATGGCAGACATCTTTTATTACAGCTCTTCTGTATTATGAGACTAATTCACATTCTCATAACTTTTGTGGCTTTCTGTTTGCTCTACTTTTATGAACTCTATATGTTTCTCAAATGTTTTATTATCTCTCACTCTTGTTATGATAGAAGATAATTGTTTTATAAAAAAATCACAGGCATTCTAATTGATTCAAAAATATCTGCTGACTTGGCAAAAGAAAGATAGGCAGAATTAGGACACAGACAGGCGAGCTGTTGTGGTTGTCTCACAACTGCGTTTTCTTTTTTTTACTGTCAGTCTCAGTTACTTGTTCATTTTTCAAAACTTTCCTTATACTTTAAAGCATATTTTGATGGCTTTCGATTGTTACCATTTATGTACTTCTTTCACAGCAATTGTCTTTAAAATTTATATTATCCCCAAATGCTTCAGTGGAAGAAAACCATTTACTCCTGAAATGATGGTGAGTAACTTTGATTTTGCATAATTCACCAGCTATTGTAGTTGTAATATGATAATGAATGTGAGGTTTACTAATGGCCAAACAGCTGAACCGCTTCATCATCTCACTTTCTAAGACTACATTTTAGATGACTCAGGTGGTGTCACTTAGAGTCTGCTGTACCATGTGCTATCTGGAGGTGAAAGCTTGGGAACAATTAAAAGCAAAAGAATACCGTTCAGACCTCTTTGTTCTCCCGTTGTCTGCCATTCTCATTCAAGCATACACATGGTCCTGTAATGAACGTCCTTATTCTAAAATTGCTCTCATTAATTTTCCACCTCTCTATTTCCCTTTGAATGACTCATTGTACTACAGGAAAATTTTTACTCATGGTGCCTGTCAAAGTCTGCTCAGCAACCCTGCTTTCATCACTCAGACGTACGTATTACTTATGCAGAAACAAGTAAACTTAACCTCAATCAAAACTGCTGCCTTCTCAGGACACCATGTTAACTTCCGTTTCCCCATCTTAGGTGGTGCTTTTCCTCTATCCTGGGAATTAATCTTACCTATCAAAAAAGAGTACTTACAGTTCAAGTCAAGCCTCATAGAGGAAGAGTCAACCATATTTTACCAAACACATCTGCCTCTTTATCTTAAATTTTTAAAAAAATGTTTAATTTACCTATTCAGTAGGATTATTATTTCTAATTCTTAATTTGGAATTACCAAGTCATTTGTGAGTTGAAGCCATCTTAGGTTTACACCAGTTTATTTTCTAGGTTGGTACTGCTTAAAACTGCTCATCACATTAAAAGATATAACTCACATATGTTTTATTAAATGAAATCATGATGCTCGATAGCACTTTTGTTTCTTTAAATACAGTTTTGTTTTAGAATAGTTGTTTTAGTTACAGAACTATTGTGAAGAGAAAGCATCCATGTCATCTACGCTCATTTTCCCTTACTGGTAGAGTGTACTAGCATGACGTATTTCCCACAATTAATGAACCAAAATTGATACAGCCTCATTAACTGAATTCTGCTCATTATTCAGATTTTCTCAGATTTCTACATTTATTCAGATTTTCTCAGATTTCTACATAATATTTCTTTTCTGTTCCATAATCCCAAGAAGAATATCACATTCCATTTAATTGTCATGTCTCCTAGTCTCTGATTGGCTACAATCGTTTCTCAGTCTTTCCTTGTTTTGAAAGGCCATGATAATTTTGAGTGGTCGTGGCTAGATTTTGCAGAATGTAGCTGATATTTTTCCCATGATCACATTATGTGTGTTTTGTAGGAAGATGGCAGAGATAAGGCACTCCTCTTGTGACACCACCGTGTAGTCACTGTTGATGTTAAACTTGATTACCTGGCAGAGGTCCTGTTTGTCAAGCTTTTCCCCTACAGGGTTATTCATTTTTCCCCCTTTCAATACTGAGCTCTTCAGGGAGAAGCCACTGTCCACAGCCACAGGTAATTATACTTTACCTCCTTGACAGTGGGGTATCAAATAATATGTGGAATTCTTCTGCAAAGAAGATTTGTCTCTTCTCCACTTATTTACTTATTCTTCTTATTTATATCAGTGTAGATTTATAAATAGTAATTTCATATTTTGCATTAAAATCCAATCAATACTAATGCATACATTTTGTTGTTCAAGTTGTTCAAGCTTTGCCCATTGAGAGACTCTTGGTTAACTCTTGTGACCCTTTGACACACCCCATAATTGTGTGTGTGTGTGTGTATGTGTGTGTGCATGTATAGCACTTTTCTGCTTTCTGGTATTACCAGATGCTCTAGACTTGTCTTGTATATTTCCTACTGGTCCTACAATCAGTCATTTTGCCAATAAGTTGTGTTGTGTAGAATGGAATTAGAAACCATATTTTAAGACAGTGTGCTCATTGCTACAGGGAAATCATTACTTCTAGATTCTCTTGGCAGACAGAGAAAAAGAAGATGTGCATGAATACACTTATCTATAAATATTTCTGGATAAAATCATTTGTATCTATAGTAAGATAAACATGCATTTGTAGTAATGTCTCCAAATCTAATCTGTTTCAACCTAGGTCACTCTAGCTTCCTCTCCTTGCTTATCTGTAATCTCCTCACTCTAATAATAGGAAAAGTGGCCCCTGTCATCCATCATTCATTTATTTAATTGTTCAATTCCAGTGAACAAGTAGAGTGGTTTCAGAATTTGTCAATTTGTTTCCTGTGGGTAACAACTTTATCAACTAAAGGATCTTTTTTTTTAATGTACTATTCCTTTAGCCTTTAGTGTTGCATCACACTCATCTTCAAATCATTCAGCTAAACATTTCCATGCGACCTTCCTTAGCAAGGTGGTCTCCTGTGTTGATGATGCAGTTATATATTTTTGTCACATTCTGTTTTTTATCCTGAGATCTCCCAACAGCCTGAATACCCATTTAAAAATGCATACTTAAGGTTTTCTCTTTGTGCTCTAAAGATCTGAGTTTTGACAAGTACATTCTGCCATACCTCTACCGTTGCAGTAACAAAGAGAGCAGTTTGACCATCCTGAGAAAATCCTGCATGCTTTCCCTGTTCACTCATCATCCCACAGAAACCTGACGTCCAATGACCTTTTTACCATCCTGATGGTATTGTTCTCCAAAATGTCCTATCAAGGGGCTCAGAAAGTGATGGTGCTATTTCAGACTAGTGACTTTCACTCAGAAATTTGTATTTAAGAGTATTCATATCCCTGCATAGCTTGATAGTTTATTTTTATTCCTGTGTAGTATTTCCTCTTGTACCGCTATTTAATTATCCACTTCATGGTTTGTTTAGTTATTATCCTATCGAAGGACATCTTGTTTGATACTAGTTTTTGGTGATTATAAATAATGATGCAATAAGTATTTGCGTGCAGGCTTTTGTGTAGACATACTTCTTCAACTCAATTGGCTAAAACCTCAGAAGACGATTGGTGTTCATATGTTACACCAATGGTAAAACTAAGCTTCATACACATTTTCCAAAGTTTTCCAAACTGAATATACCATTTTTTTCCCTTCCACCAGAAATTAATGAGAATTTATGTTGCTCCAAATCCTCTCCAGCAAATGTATTGTCAGTCTTTGCAATTTAGCCATTCCAACAGTTGTGTGGTGAACTATCTCTGATTAATTTGCATTTCCTAAATAACACATTATGTTGAACATCTTTTCATATGCTTATTTGCCACCTCTCTATCTTTGGTGAGGTGTTCAGATATTTTGCTCATTTTTATATTAGATTTTTTTAAAAACTGTTGGATTTTAAGATCCTTTGTACATTTTACATTTTTACATACAAATCTATCACATAAATGTTTTGCAAATATTTCATCCAAGTCTATGACTGGTCTTATCATTCTCTTAACAATGTCTTCCACGGAGTATGAGTTTTCAATTTTAATAGTGTACATTCAGATTTTTTAATGGGTCACTGATTTGGTATTTTATCTAAAAACTCATTCTTACAGGATATAGGAGTATAACATTTTTACGTACGTCCTTTTACCTTACTGAGAGAGATAGAACAGATCCAGGTCTTCTTCTATGAACCAGCCTTAACGTAGAAACAGTAAGACATTGTGGTTGCCGCCTCACTGTAATCGCGGTTTTTGCCATTACTTTTATACCAACAATCAATCTTTTTTATCCTTGTTTTTTTCTGTATGAGATGAATTTCCTGGCTCCCATAGAGCCTACTGTTTCCTCCAACCCTCTTACCACAGTCTAAAGTCCAGGTTCCATCTCCTGGTGAGGGTCCATTAAAGAAGAACGTGAAACCCAACAGGAGTGAATGTTGGTGGGACCGGCCCTGACCCTTCCAAGTGAGGAAGTGCCCACCCCCACTGTTAAGATCATGGACAGCTCAACGCTCTCCTCTTGGGTTCTCCAAGAATTTCTCCGAGCTGAGCTGTTTGCCCTGCTTATCCCCCCACCACAAAGGCAGCTATATCCAACGGGGACCCTGTCCTGTGGTCTCGGGACAACTTGAGAGGTCCATGACAGCTCACTTCGTCACATTCAACTTGTTCTTTCACTTGGATCTGCTTTCCTCCCTCCTTTTCAGGTTTGTTCCTTAGAATACTCCCTGGCACACATCCTCCAAGTAAATCACTGCTTCAGAGTCTGCTTCTTGCTTTTTGAGATAGAGTCTTGCTCTGTCTCCAGGCTGGAGTGTAGTGGCATGATCTCGGCTCACAGCAACCTCTGCTCCCAGGTCCCAGTGATTCTCATGCCTCAGCCTCCCGTGTAGCTGGGATTACAGGCGCCCGCCCCCACGCCCAGCTACTTTTTTGTATTTTTAGTAGAGACGGGTATTCACCATGTTGTCCAGGCTGGTCTTGAACTCCTGACCTCAAGTGATCTGGCCGCCTCGGCCTCCCAGAATGCCAGGATTACAGGCGTGAGCCACCATGCCCAGCCCAGAGTCTATTTCTTATGACGTATCCACACGACATTGAAAAGTACAAAAATACACAGAAGAGTGAACTGCCGACATGAACTGCTCCCGGCTGCACATACAATGTGCTTGTCACAAACACTACAGTTCTGCTCTCAATAAACTCACATTTTACTGAGAAGATTCCATAACCATACAAAAATGAGTACAGTTAGAGTAACAACAGAAAACCATGCAACATAGCGAGAAATTATGATATAGTGGCTTAAAAGCAGGCATTGTGGCCATTTAAGTTAATTCAACTTATTATTTTAATTAGATTTAAATACATGTTGAAGTCTGTGCTTTAGTACAGAGATCTGTCATTGTCAGAACTCTCAAAGTTCTTAAAGTACATACATATAGATTTTATCTGATGAGAACAAAGTCATGCACTAGCAGGTAACACCATGGCTTTCTCACATCCCGTCAATCTCACTTTTGTTTCCATCCACGGATGAGGTGTCAGATTCCGCAGAGGTGCTAAGCTGTTCACACGTAGATAACCAGGCAGCGTTCACCTTGAGCCCACCGGCCCCCACCTTGGGGCCTCTATCATGACCCTGAGGAGTGGTTCACCTGTGGGGATTGTTTTATATTTAGGCCTAAAACTGTGGCTCAGCCAAGGAGCTTTGACCAATGGGGGATGGGAGGCGTTGGATAAATACTTTACCCTTCTTTCATGCATGCACTGTCCTGAGGCACCTGCCAGGTCATCTACGGAAGCAAGCACATAGTTATGCATAGCCTCTTAGGGGAGCATCCCTGTCCTGGCCCTCCCTCATTACCTGAGTCTCCTTCCCGGGCTGTTCCCCTTGCTCTCTGGATCTCATTCTCGATTGTGTTATTTGCACTGAGCTAGTGTCTCAGGTTTCCGTTCGTTATGGGGAACTCGACTAAGCAACGCACTACAAATTACAGGAATCAGGAAAGCTGCCTGAAAAGTCTTGGTCAAAAGGATATTTCACACATGGAGAGATGCATACATAATGCAGCTTCCACTCACCTCTTCATCCCTGGCTCCCTCACTGCCCCTGGGGACTCTGTTCTCCTGTTGGTGAAGTAAAAAAAAAAAAAAAAAAAAAAAAAAAAAGAAAGAAAAGAACTTGTTCATTTTTTGCCTTTTGTTTTAGTTTTGCTTTTTACCATCGAAGTCCTGTTTTGTGAGGAGCATCACCTCCATATTGTTCGTCTGTTGTAATGATATATTTATCACATCAATGCTGCCTTTCCTCCTTCAATAACTTGTTTGTATTTCCTCTTTTCCCCCTCCTGCTGCTATTTTATTTTCTACAAAAGCAAGAGTGTTAGTGTTTTTATTTTTTTGAATTTGTTTTTTTTTTCTTATGAGGTTCTGTTTTTATTTTCTTTTCTCTGCTGGAGCAAGTAGATCATCTCTGTTCTGCTGGACTAATTCCAACCTGTCATTCTCTCTACCTCCAGCAGGTACCTCCTGCCAAGCCAAGAGCTGAGAAAACAAATTTTCTCGGCCATTGATTAGACCCAATTAACTATGGAGATCAGTGTCAGTTATGAAGGTGGCTGAAATGAATGGAACAGGTTAGTTATGGACCAGTCTTCCATCACACATAGACACAGATGAAATTGAAATAAAGTTTGGTATTATTTGAGCTGGTTAAATGCTCTGAATAAGCAAAAGAAGTGTAAATAGCTTCTATCCTGTTCTTGTCATAATATTATCATTTTATATCTATAGAATTCACACATGAGAGATTCAGAATTAAATGTTCTTATACATTATGATTGGTTTAAAAGGAAATTATTACGTACAAGAAATAGCATGTTCAAATAAAAATTATAATTCAGAAAAATCTTTGGAAAAATTTTATATTGAGGGCTACCATTCATTGGGGAATATCCATGCTACAGGCAATGAATACATAGCAAGAGATATGGTTATAGAGATGACATATATAGATAGAAATATAGAGACGCAGATAGAGATATGTCCTTATCTATATCTATTTTGCCAAACTTTTTCTTACCTAACATGTTCAAATACAGAATATGATTATTGTCCATTTTGCCGTTGAGGAAATTGAAAAGACATGAGGAAGAGGAATTGAGTAGCACACTGAAATTCTTCAGCTTAACTCACAGCAGAACACACTGAAATTCCTCAGCTTAATTCACAGTAGACTCACATGTGAACCCAGGCTTATGACCGCACTACCGATTCACAGTAGCCTTCCAACTTTTCAGTAATATTATCCACTTCTTAAGTGCCTAATGCTAACTGTTTTATGTGCTTTCATTCTATGAAGGATATTCCAAGGGCAACATTATCTCACCATTTGACACATACGGTACCTGAAGCTCTAAGATGCTAAGTCACTATCATGATCCTTCAGCTGGTGGATAAAGGAGGTGGTCCCTGCACCAGGCGTGTCTTGCATTGAAGCCTCGAGTCTAAACTGCTCCACTTTGCTGCCACCCTGTAATGTAGCACCTGTGTGTCCTTTGCCTCAGCCTCCCTCCATGTTTCCTGCCCTGGGAAGGTCACATCTTGCTTCAGAGTCACTTGCATCTGCCCTTGTTATCCCCAGAGCTGGGTGCTGAGTATTCTAGCCGTTCGTCTCTTCAACATCAATGAATTTTGTGTATGATCTTTCTGTTGTTCTCAGAGCAGATAAGTGCATGTGTTTCCTGGTGATAGGAGGCAGCACTAAGTCTCTTTTGGAAGAAACATTTCTCCTGGGAGTCGAGCTGACAATCAATCCCTCGAACTATGCTAAGTAACAATACATCCGTGTATGTGATGGCCACAGTGACTCCAAAGAAGGAGCTGTGTGTCACCGTCACAGTCATGTCGAAAGTGTGTTGAGACAGCTGTGTTCAGATGAGAGGGTTTTCAGGGTGGCTGCTGTGGCCGATCGCCTTTGTTCTCTACATATTTAGAAAGTGATGCCCTGAGTTAGTGTCGATGGGAGAACGTTACATGTGACTTGCAAATGAACTAGACAACTTTGAGAAGCAGGTTGAGGTAGAAGGAAGAGATGATTCTTGAAATACAGAAGACTGATTATTAAGGTCAGATCCAGCTCTATGTCTTACGGTGAGATAAACATTTTTTTCATGTTCCTCTGTTAAACTTTCTCAGACATTGCACAGTCACCTCTGTCCCTGAAGCCACGCCCTCTCTTAGACATGTTTTCTTCAATCCTGGGGGTACCAAGGTGTTAATAAATTATTATGTTGGATAAAATGTTCCTCCTACATGGCAGGTTTGTATTTGAACTAGGAGCTTTCAGAAAACAGAAAACAACTTGCTCAACAACTAAGAAGTGGACGCCTCCTAACCTGACGCTGGGGAGGAGCTGTTGAGTTGCTCAAGCAGGACAGTCCCTGGCAGTAAGGATTTGATATTCCGGTGTAAACACTAAGCATTGAGGGTAAAGAAACCTCCTAAAGCAGGGAGGTAAAGATGATTGTGTAAGTACAAGATCCTCAAATCATTCCTTGCAACTGTTTGTCTTTCATGGCCATGTAGACCTGGCCATAAGATTTATTTAAATACATTAGTAATCAGACTCTAATAATTCAAGATCAGGAACATTGATGCGCCTTTTAAAAAAATTAGTCGTCATTCACAATAGAGTGGCTTCTGAGGGCAGACACACCTGGGTGGTGTCTCCTGTAATGCTGAATGAGCTTCTTCCAGAACCTGTCATAAAAATTTCAGGATTAAAGCATTCCATTCCATCAGAAATGCTCCCTCTAAATTCCCACAGACTTGCATTCTACTCAATAAAACCTCTCCCCAATTCTGCCCACATAGCTGGAAAGGCAGATGATGGCTGTGCTATATCATTATGTTCCTCATCTTCTGCCAACTCAAACGATTAGAGGCAATTCTAAACCTTTCTGTCCTATTGTTCCAATAGGTCTGGAAATAAATTTAGAAATTCATTATGAGCATCGATACTCACATTCACATCTCTGTAACTGAGAAAACAAAGCCCCCTCTCCTCCAGCTTTATAGAGAGAGTTTGGGATTTGGAAAATGCTGAAAAATTTATGTGATTCCAAATTCCATACGCATATCCTCACTTGGAAAACAATTGCATCCTTTTAACGTCAGACCATAAATTGATTGGGGTGTTATTTGGTCTGCTTTGCATTTATCAGCCAAGAAAATTATCTCACAAGATATGGGAAACTGTCCAATCTAAACACATGTTTTACTTGTACAGACCTGCCCCTTTTCAGAATCAATGCAAAGTGCCTTAAAACCAAAGGTTTATATTTTGGAGCAATTATACATAAGCCAACTCTAAACTGGACATACTTGATGTCATAAGGCTCTAAATTTGGCTCTGGGCTTCTCACAAATGAAACAAAAAGAAAACCACTGTCACCTTATAGAAAAAAGAAGGCACCCCTCCTTTTAGGAAGTAAACAAAGTTTTATTTCAGCCTGAGACATAAAACCAAATCAGTTTTGCCATCAAGACTTAGTATAGTAAACATCATTTTCATAGTAGGTACATTTTTAAATATTTTTCTCTTTCTCAGAAACATTAAAGAAAAAGTAAAACACTTTTAAAAATAACCTGTTATTTAGACATTTACTAATTCAAATTCACTGAGTTGAGTTAGCAAGGTTTTCAGAACTTTGGTGTATTTATTCAGAATTTGTGCTCAATGAATAAATTGTAGCTGCTTTGCCACATGTACCACACAAAGGATAAATAAGTGAGTTGATGAATATGTTAATTTGCCTCACAATTGTAACCTTTTTAATATCTTTATGTTCCTAACATCATATTTTATACCTTAAATTATATGAAATAAAATGTATTTAAAAATAAATGAAATCAGAATGAAAACCACAAAATACATAAGACGTGCATATTCCTTTCTATAGACAATTAGTTTTGGAATGAAGAATGTGATTAATAATATTTTTAATCAAAAATGAGTCTTCTACTATGATCCACTGAGACAATCAAGAGTTGTATCATAATTGTATTAATAGATTTGATATTAAGAATAGGATAGCACAGAATATCTAATCATCAAGACCACTTTAGATACATCAAAATAGTAAAATCTGGCTAGCTAAATTCAGTGAATTTGAATTAGTAAATGTCTATATAACAGGTTCTTTTAAAAATAATGTTTTGCTTCTTTAATATTTTCAAGAAAGAGAAAGAATATTTGAAAATGTATATACTAAGTTAATGATCATTATTATATTAAGTATTGATGGTACAAATTTGAATCAAATATGGAAACTTATTTCCTGGGCCGTCTAGAGTAGAAGAGAAGATAAGTGAAATACAATGAATAAAATAAAAATGACAAAGGATAAAAGTGACATCAGAGAAAGATAGAACCAGAGAACTTCATAGAATATTGTTAAAGTGTTAAACATTGAAAAAGGAAAGAAGTAGTAGTGAGCATCAAAGATACTGATTCAATCACAGAGTCATTATTAAGGAAACCAGGAGCAAAAACCATTCTGAGATACAAGAAAATGTATTCAAATTGTACCCCACTGAGAATGAAGTGCTGGAGGCCCATTTGAGTCATGTCCTGTGTGTATATACACGTATGTGTGTTTGCATTTGTGTTATTTTCACTGCTGCTTTGGGTCAGAAGTTATTTTGTAACTGATTCTGCTTGATTTGTTTGGTAAAGCTTTCATTTTATGCCATGCCAGCAAGAGGCTCAACTATGTCCAAATCTCTTCCAGGGTTCTTATGAGGGCTCAGGGTCTGCACACGTTAGATTTCTCAGGTGAGGTGTGTGTGTATATGTGTGTGTGTATGTGTGCGTGTGAGAGAGGTGGGACTGAATACAGAAAGAGACAGAACTCATTATTCTATATATACTGTTGCCACAAGCAGAAAACCGTCTGCATCTCATTTCCCCCGTGATTGTAGATTTATATTGTAACTATGAAGAAGAATTATCTAGTTGCTCTAGCCGCTATACCTAGTTCTTCACCCACCGTTTCCTTTGACCTCACCTTAATAAGATTTTTGCACTCATAATTCTATGAATCCACTCTGTTTGGAGTCATCAATAGCTTTTAGCCTTCTGTATTAGTCCGCTCTCATGCTACTAATAAAGACATACCCTAGATTGAATGATTTCCAAAGGAAAGCTGTTTAATGGACTCACAGTTCCACATGGCTGGGGAGACGTCACACTCACGGTGGAAGACCGAGGAAGAGCTAAGTCACCTCTTACATGGTGGCAGGCAAGAGAGCTTGTGCAAGGGAACTCCGGTTTATAAAACCGTAAGACCTCGTGAGACTTACTCCCTATCACGAGACAGCATGGGAAGAACCTGCTCCCATGATTCAGTGACCTCCCACCAGGTCCCTCTCATGAGGGGATGATTACCATTCAAGGTGAGATTTGGGTGGGGACACATATCACCTTCCAAAGAGAACGATCTGCCTTTGGTCTTCATGTTATTTGGCCTCTCCCCTGGGCTGAGTGTTTCAGACCTGCTCTTTGCTCACCTGGCTGCCAGGGTGTACCTCTCCACTGTGCTGAGTGTTTCAGACCTGCTCTTTGCTCACCTGGCTGCCAGGGTATGGCACAACCCAGCGTTTTCCTACTCCAATGACTTCCCCTTCCCACCTGCTCTGCTGGTTCCCTTATAAATATTATTGTACCCCAGGGTTTATTTCTGGGCCCTCTTTTCATCATCCACATCTTCCTACACCACCTCAGGCAGATCCGTGACTTCACGCAGCAATTCAACAAGACGGCTAGCAAATATATTTCTGTAACTTCACTCTTTCCCCTACGTCTAGTGTACGGGCCATCAGGAGTGTTATCGAGTGGTCTGAAAAGGGGAGATGAAAAGCCAAACTTGATCCACATGTGACCTGGATCATACAGCCAGAAGGCGTGCCCTCAGGGGAACGTGGCATTGTTTTCTACTTCCTAACTGAGTGGTGAGGTCAAAATTAGTAATTTTCTACCTACTGAAAGCCCATCATTGTAGCCGACCTTTCGACTGTTGCTGCCAAACCTAGCACCCCATGATGTTGAATGTTCCTTATTCCTGGAGCAGCTTCAGTGAGTGCCTGGGTTCGGTTTGTTCGTTTCCTTGTTTTCACATAACTAACAACATGTCATGTTCTTTATTCCTGCAGTGACCAAAGCTGGGGGTTTTGCTTGTTTGTTTTTAGGCAGTTCATGATCTTGTTAAACCCTTCATCAAAACACAGAAACCCAGATCCAAGCCCAGTATTCTGGACCCTAAGTCCCTTAAGCTCATTGACAGTTTAATTTACTGTATCAAAATCAGCATGGGCCATTGAAGAAGCCCCCTATACTTTGGGATCTGTGTGGTTTACGTTTAAAAATGTTTGTAAAAGATACAGCCCCTGCTGCCCAGACACTCGATATGAGTTCTGTGGGAACAGAGTTTGAACTCCACCGCCAACTCTGTGACTGTGAGTAGAAAAGGAGCCAAGCCATGACATTGTAGATTTGGGAACCCAGGAGCCCTGTGTGGATACAGCAAAGGCATCCAGTCGAGTTAGGGTGCAGGAAGATGCAGAAGAGGTTTTTGGAGACATTGGGCCAGATTCCTCTGTAGCAGTTGAGGCCCCAACTAATACCCCAGCAGGGTGAGAGTTAGGGTGAAACAGAACCAGGCAGATGGTTCATGAGGGTGGCAAGCAGTGGAGACGGGGGTGGGAGGTTCAGTCTGTGGGGGAGCACCGTGTGGGTGTTGGAGGGTCACTGGCTTCCCAAGGGGTCAGGAAGAAGAAGGGCAGCAGCCGGGTAAGAAAGGAGTGGGTCCTGGCTTAGACCCAGACTCCTGTCTCCATGCTGGAACTCTCTGCACTTTGGCAAGAAAATTAATTACCTGAGCTTTTTTTTTTCTTTTAATTTATACTATGACACTTGTATTTCCTAACTTCCTGGCTTGCTGTGAGTTTCACAGCATAGTAAGGAACATTCCTGGAGCACCAGAGACTCACAAGATCTGCCTCTTTGTGGCGTCACGTGGCACTCAGGCCTGGCTTCTCTCCCAGCTCTTCCTGCTGGCCCTCCTGCCTGCGTGTTCCCTTCACGCAAACCGCACGCCCTTCTCATTGTTCTGTTCTGTTCTCTCTCTCATTTGTCCTTTTCCTAGGGTCATTTTTCCCTCAGTTCGTCACCCTCGCTCTTCCCTGCACCATCAGTCACCATAAAGGCACGGCCTCGAGTGACCAAATGAAAGCCGAGTGTTACGTTGTTATTTTTAACATGAAAGGAACCAAAAGAAGGAAGAAGGCAAAACACATTTTATATGTCAGGAAGTCAGCCGGGCAATTCTCAGGTGTCTCATTTAAGACCTCATTTAATGAAAACACATCTCGTGGGTAGTTTTGAATACGTCAGTGTTTGGGGTTTTAGGAACTTGAGGAAGGCCGGGTGGCCCACAGCTGGAGAGCACTCCAGTTCTGCAGGCCGTAAGGTGCTTCCCCTGTGGGCCGAGGGGCAGAAGATGAGGGGGGGTGGTCCTGGATTGAGGTCTGTGCTTCCCTGTGTTTTTCTCAGTGCAAAGTTGGAACACAAGAGAATGAGTGAAACTTATGCTTGTGAACTATATAATTAATTGCACAGGCACCGTCCAAGTTATGACTGGGAATTACGGAGCTTGGTCAGGAGGAACAGATTCTATCTTCTCTCACTCATTGTTTCATCTGGGATGGAAGCTGATAAGAAAATAGGTCCTGTCGTTTTTTTTGCAGAACATGATACCCTTAGTTTTGAAATAGAGAGAGAACTTAATTTCATTGCCAGTTTTCATGCATTTTACCTGCCTATTCATTGCAATGCTCATTTAGAAACCTGCTGTATCCTTGGCAACCGCTCTTTTCTTTTCCTTCCATTGTGTCTTATCAGTTAACACACTGTTAAAAATGTGTTAAAGGAAAATTATAATTTATAACAATTTACCTTGTTTAGCAATAACCTGACCATTGTTGTCATTCTCTCCACAGTTAGCACAGAGCTACGTGGCAGAGATGAATGATAAGCCACATAAGATTATGCTGACGATAACCTTAGGAGGTAAGTGGTCGGCAGTGTGAAAAATCACTGCATGGGAATCTAGCAAGATTTTTTCTTGCTAGACGTCTCTGTGGGTGTTGAAATGGCCATGAGGTCTTCAGGCTCCTGGTACACCATGAAGTCATTTCCAAGACTTGTTTGGCCATGGGTGAGACAAAGCCAGAAGGAGAGAGAGAATTATGGCCTCTGGGCTATTCAGACTCAATATCTTGGAAACCTGAGGCCTGGGGCCCAGCAGGCCTCTCACTGAATATGACCTGGAACTATTTGGCTGTCCCTAATTCATTATCTAATGTCTGGCTCTCCAGATGGCATGCCCTCTGCACCTGTTCCCAGTGGCCTCAGGGGTGCAGGGCAGAGGGATCGCTCAGCTATGCATCTACAGCTCACACCGGGACACCCTCCTTAGTGAATAACACACAAATACCAGGGATGCCTTCCAAGGGGCTGGCAGGTGGCTGCCCTTGTGTTCCATGTTTACCGGGTCTAACTTTAAGCCTATGACCCTGGCTGGCTTTCGAAGCACTGTTTGTGGCACCCAGCCGTCCTTCATAACACAGCTAAGATCTATCTGGTCACCTCACATTGCACATGGGCATTTGCTGTGATGAGAAGTCATCGCATGTTTCCAAGCAGCCATTCTCAATTTCAGGTGGCATTTGTTCCTGATGTATTGGTATGGAACAGAGAAGGAAGTGTTAAAAGCAAAACTTCAGCCAAATTAAATTTAAAAGGGTTTAATTGAGCAATGAATGATTCCCGAATTGGACAGCCCCCAGAATCACAGCAGACTCAGAGAGACTCCAGGAGCCTGGATTTAAATTAAGTTCTAAAATGAGGATTAGGTTGACTATTATGAGCAGTTTGATGGTATTCACACAAAAATTCATTAGTACTTGTTATTCGTACAAGTAGATTTCTTTTAACTTTTTGTTTTGAAATAATTATTGATTCAATTCACAGAATGTTGCAGAAAAATGCACGGGGAGATTCCATGTCTTTTTGTTGTTGTTGAGATGGAGTTTTTCTTTTTCGCCCAAGCTGGAGTGCAATCGCCTGATCTTGGCTCAATACAACCTCTGCCTTTTGGTTTCAAGTGATTCTCCTGCCTCAGTCTCCCGAGTAGCTGGGATTACAGGCACCCGCCACCATGCCTGGCTAATTTTTGTATTTTTAGTAGAGACGGGGTTTCACCATGTTGGCCAGGCTGGTCTCGAACGCCTGACCTCGTGATTCACCTGCCTCAGCCTCCCAAAGTGCTAGGATTACAGGCGTGAGCCACGTGTCCAGCCAATTCCATGTCATTTTGACTCAGCAATGGTGATATCAGGCATAATTATAATACAGCCTCAGAACCAGAAACTTGACATTGATAGAATCCTTGGAGCTTACTCAGATTTTATTATTATTATTATTATTATTATATTTTATTTTATTTTTTTGCGACGGAGTCTCGCTCGTCGCCTAGGCTGGAGTGCAGTGGCGCGATCTCAGCTCACTGCAAGTTCCACTTCCCATATTCACGCCATTCTCCTGCCTCAGCCTCCCGAGTAGCTGGGACTACAGGCGCCCGCCACCATGCCTGGCTAATTTTTTTATATTTTTACTAGACACGTGGTTTCACCGTATTAGCCAGGATGGTCTCGATCTCCTGACCTCATGATCCGCCCGCCTTTTTATGCACACTAGTTGGTGTGTGTGCATTTGTGCAGTACTGTTCCACCAGGAGATTCATGCCACCACCTCCACAATCAGTACACAGAACGGCTCCATCACCAGGAGGTTTCCGTTGTGGTCACACCCCCTCCACCCCATTGCTAACCCAGACATCCACCAATCTGTCTGCAAGTCCATAATTTTCTAATTTCAAATACTGTATAAATGGAAACATACAATATGCAACACTTAGAGATCAACTTTCTTTTTTCAGCATAACTTCCTTGAGATCCTCCCAAGATGTTTGTACAACAGTTGGTTTTAACCCTTAGTCCTCTGAAGGACATTTCTGCTGTTTTCAGTTTTTGTGTTACACATAGAGCTGCTACGAACATTCAGGTGCAGGATTTAGTGACAGTGATTTCTGACTCATATGTTAAGTACGTGTTTAGTTTTAGAAGAAACTGCCAAAATATTTTCTACATGCTTCACCATTCCACATGCCTCCCAGCAGTATATGAGTGATTCAATGTATCAGTGTCTTCTCCAGCATTTAAAATCATCACCATTTTTAAAATTTTAACCATTAAGTCAGGTCTTTAGTGACATCTCATTGTTATTATTTTAATTTGTGTTTCTCTAGTGCTAATGATGTTGAATATCTTTCTAGGTGCTTACTCTCCACCTGTGTATGCTTTTCAGTGAAATGTCTGTTCATGTCTTTTGTCCATTTTCTAGTTGGAATCTTCTGTTTTACCTTTGAGTTCTTAGAGTGCTTCAGAAATCTTAGGTCCAAGGTCTTTCTCAGATAGGTATTTTGCACGTGTTTTCCCTAGTCTATAGTTTGACTTTTTGTCCTTTGCACAAGGTCTTTCTCAGGGAAAAAGCTTTTGATTTTGAGGAGGTCCAAATTATCAATCTTTTTTACAGATAATGCTCTCAGTGTCAAGCTTTGCATAGCTTGAGATCCAAAAGTGTCCCTCTATGTGTGTGCTCTTCCCTAAAAGCGTTACAGCTGCAGGTCTTACATTTAAGTCCATGATTCATTTTGAGTTGATTTTTGTAAAAGGTGCAAAATTTAACTCAAGGTTCTTTTCTTTTCTTTTTTATTTTGCCTATTTATGTCTAATGCTCCAGCACCCATGTGCTGAAAGGTTATCTTTCATTGAGTTTACTTTGTGCCTCTGTCGATAATGAATTGGGCATATATCCTTTCGTTTGTTCAGTTGGATGTGTGTTTTTGTTTGTTTTGACTTGCATTCATAAATTTCTTCTATAGTTGTTTTTCTATCCAAGCCTACCATTCCTTGAGTCCATTTTAGGAATTAATATTTTTCCAAGAATTTGATCATTTCACTTTGCATTTTTAAAATTCACACTCAGGAAAATTCGATCTTTGCAGCATATATTCATATGAGTTTAGACAATGTATAAAATTTATGTAAACACCACAATCAAAATGTAGGATCTGGGCACAGTGACTCACAACCTGCAATCCCAGTATTTTAGGAGGTCAAGGCAGGAGGATCATTGGAAGCCAGAAGTTCAAGGTCAGCCTAGGAAACAGAGCGAAAGATCCTGTCTCTACAATATATATATATTTTAATTAGCCAGGAGTGGTGGTGAGTGCCTGTACTCCCAGAGACTTGGGAGGCTGAGGCAGAAGGATCACTTGAGCCTATAAGTGCAAGGCTGCAGTTAGCTATGATGGTGCCACTGCATTCCAGCCTAGGCATCAGTGAGACCCTGCCTCTAAAAAAAAACCAAATGAACGATGTGGAAAAGTTCAGTTAATCCCCCCAACATTTTCCTGGTGCAGCTCCTTTGTAGTGAGAGCTTCCCCCAAGTAGTCTGTTTTTCTTTTTTATACTTCTGCCTTTTCCCTGGTGTCACATAAATGGATTGTATACATGCAGCTTTTTAGTTGCTTCTTTCACTTAGCAAAATACATTCAAGATTGAACCATGCTGTTGCACACATCACTAGCTCATTCTTCTATATTGCCAAGCGGGATTCCACTGTGTGAATGTGCCACTGTGGACGTGAGGGACATTTGGGTGATTTCTAGTATTTGGCCATTATCAATAAAGCTGCTAAAAACATTCATGTACAGGTTTTTGAAAGCACATAAGTTCACGTCTCTTCAATAGCCATCTAACAGTGGGATGACTCTGCCATATGTTAAGAACATATTTAAATTTATAGCAAATGACCCCACAGTTTTCCAAAGGTCCTATTCAGCTGTCCACTCCCAGCAGCGCATTAATGAGAGTTCTCGTTTGCCCCGCGTCCCGGCCAGCACTCTGTCTGTGCTCCTCTGTCTGAACACTGTTATTTCATGTGTTTTGCTGGCTCGTTGATGGTAGAAGGTGGGTCTCTGCTATTCCATCAGGACCAGAAGCAGAAATTTCAGTCTCCTGCTCTGTGTCTTATATCATCAAACTCTGTGTTCCCCCTGCTCCCATCAGCTGTGGGGATCCCTGTGTCACTTCCACTTCACCCCACAACACAAGGGACCCCATTTCACACATTTTTATACAATCTGTTGGTCTCTCCATGAAAGAGTGTAGCTCTTGACTTACTACATTTTCATTGATGCTCTTATCTTAATTCTTAACAGGAATTCCTCCTCACTACTCTTATTTCTTTTGCATCCCTCAAAAAACTTGTGACCAAACAGTGTTGACTTTACCATTAGACTTACCCAGACTGGGACCAGTTCTCAAGATTTCCATTGCCCCAAACCTCATGCACGTCTCTTTCTTCTCCGTCTGTGTTTTCATGGCAGCTTTCCTGCTGGTCTCCCACCTCCACGGCTGATTTCTCACAGGATTCTCAGCGCAGGAGCAGGAGACTCATCCACACCACCGCTCAAACCCTGTGTGGCTCCCCACCCAACTCCCTAAAAGCCAGTGCCCTCCCAGTGGTTGAAGACCCTGCACGCGAGGGGCCAGATGGTCATGCTGGGCTTTGCGTTGTCTCAGGTGACTGTCGTCATTCTTGGCTCTGCCCTGGCCACACTCACAACCTAACATCCCTGTCACCGAACACTCATCTTCCCCTGCTGTCTATTGTTTCCTTTTTCTGAGAAGCCTTTCCCTCAGATATCTCTCCTTCACCCCTCCTGCTATAGGACAGCTCTTACCTACACAGCGAGGCTTCACTTGGCCACCATATTGAAAACAACACAGGGGCTTCACTGGCCACCATATTAAAAGTGACACAGAGGCTTCACTTGGCCACCGTATTTAACATGACAGAGTCCTCACTTGGCTACTATGTTGAAAAAACCACTGTGTCCCTTCTGTTGGTGTCTATCCCATTTCCCTGTTTCATTCATTATTCTTCATAGCATGTGATGCTCGCTAATACATTCATTGTGTTTTTACATATAGATATATAAATATATCCACATAAACATATCTATTAGTATTACAATACTGAGATATTAGTATTAGTTATAATATACTCATATAACTAGTATTAGTATTATGGTAGTATGTAATAGTACTATAAATACATACTATATAAATATATTTACATGTTTATATACATATATTATATCATACAGAATATTGATAGTATATTTTTATTCATAATGTATTCATATATATTATATATTAGTTAAGTACTATAAAATGTAGCATTATATATATAAATTTATGTGTATTATATAATACTAAATATAATATTATATATACTATATCATTTAATTATCTAAAAATATGTAGTATTATATTTTAAAATTTTTAATATCATTTAAAATAATTTTCCAATTCAATGAAGTGGTAATTTGTAGAAATAGGTCCTCTCAAATCTCCACTTTTTTCACTCCACTTATTATCAAATTTGTCATTATATTTCTTATTTTTTTTTTCCTAAGTTAAACCTGAGAGTAAGCTTATTGTTTACATTCTTTCTCTTGGAACTTACCTCCTTTAAAAATTTTATTTCTCAGCTGTGAGTTGTATCTTCAAGCAGATTGCTGTCTGATTCAGTTTCTTTGAAGAACCACAGAAAAATAGCACATTATACTTCCACGGTTTATATCTTATTTCATAAGCTGTTCTCATGTGTCACTATAAAATACTGAACCTATTACTTACATAAGCCAGGAACTGTAAATACACTATGACAAAAGAGAAGATATTAACTGATAAATCTAAAAGGAAAATTTCATCTTTGATGCCTTCTCCTGAAGAAAAATATAGATATTTAAAATGCTATTAAACACTGCAGTACACACTGAGTATGCAGAAAAAAAAGAATATAAGACTACCAAAAATGAAAAATAGACACACTAAACTTTATATAAATTTGAACATGTATGTTAATAGCTCAGAAAGTTTCAAATTTCATAAAATTTAGAGCAAAAATGTTGAGAAGAAACTACATTATGATAAAAATGATTTTGTAACTATACTGCATTGAATAGTGTCCCTCAAATATTCACCCAGAATTTGTAAATGTGACCTTATTCAGAAACTGAGTCTTTTCAGAGTAATTTAAGTTAAGGCATATTTGTGCTGGGCATAAGATGAAGCTTAATCTAAGGGCTGGTGTCCTTTAAGAAGATAAAAGGCAATGGCTGGGCATAGTGGCTCACGCCCGCAGTCCCAGCACTTTGGGAGTTCGAGGCAGGCTCATGACCTGAGGTCAGGAGTTCGAGACCAGCCTGATCAACATGGAGAAACCCCGTCTCTACCAAAAATACAAAATTAGCCGGCCGTGGTGGCGCATGTGTGTAATCCCAGCTACTTGGGAGGCTGAGGCAGGAGAATTGCTTGAACCCCAGAGGCGAAGGTTGCCGTGAGTTGAGATTGTGCCATTGCACTCCAGCCTGGGCAACAAGAGCAAAACTCCATCTAAAAAAAAAAAGAAGAAGAAGAAGAGGAAGATAAAAGACAAGCACACAGGAGCGAGGCCCTGGAAGATGGAGGCAGAGACGAGAGCAAGACATCTACAAGCCAGAGAACGCCAGGATCCCAGAAACCCCAGAAGCTGGCAGAGACAGGGTGTGATGCTGCCCAGAACCTTCAGAAGGAGCGCTGTCCAGCAATGTCTTCATTTTGGATTTCCACCTCCTAGAAAATGAGGAGATAAATTTTTGCTGTTTTAACCCCCTAGTTTGTGCTAATTTGTTAAAGCAGCCGCAGGATAATAATATGGTTAGTTATCTTTTCAAGTTACTATATAACTCATTAAGGGAAAATATTAAAAGAAAAAAAAGGAGACAAGAATAGGTAAAGGGTTGGTCACTAAAAGATTTCTGGGATCTGAGAGTGGAATTTATGTGACGATCTCATTCTAGGGCAGGCTTCCAAGTCTGGAGCTCAAGGAGGCTGTTATTGTGTATGCTGGATTTCAGGGACCATACCCTGGAATTTGAAGTGGAAAGGTGTAGAAAAGGGGTTACATCTCCAGGGAACAGCCTTGGAGCACATCTAGGAAAACTGGGAAGTGAGTCCAGGTCTCCCAAGTCAACTATTTTACCTGTAAGTCATTCCCCCACACTGTAGAAGTGGAAAAATCCTGAACTTGTGGAACCTGTGAGCTGCACGTTAGTCCATGCTCCTTAGTTTACTCTGAGAGGACAGAGCTCCCAAGGCCTTACTGTGCAGCTTCCGGAACACCTGCTTCGCCTGCTGTATTCTAAATGGGGAATTTACACAATTCCATGCCCACTGACAATGTGCCCGTCTTCTAAGAGTGAGGTGAAAATGAGGAGCCAAAAGTTAAATGCAAGCTTGGAATCTCTTAGATGAAAAAAAAAAAAGAAAAGAAGAAAACCTGGACTTTGGGAATTCAGAAAAAGTGTAGACTTCGCTGTCGATTCAATGACAGTGCGAGGAGGAAGCCAAGTTCACCATCAGTGGTTAAATGGCTCAAATGCAGAGGCTGTGGTGAAGGGGCTGTGTGGAGGGGTGGGCATGGTTAGTGGGAGAAACAAGGAATGACGGCCTGGCAAAGGTGAGACGCTGCCAGCACTCTCAGGGATGGAAGCCCGGGGTGGGCGGGAGGTTCCTGGAGGCCGGTCAGGTAGAACCATGGAAAAGTCACTGCTCAGGCCTGTCAGGTAGAACCATGGAAAAGTCACTGCTCAGGCTTGGTGCGGTGGCTCAAGCCTATAATCCCAGCACTTTGGGAGGCCGAGGCAGGAAGATCATGAGGTCAGGAGATCGAGACCATCCTGGCTAACACGGTGAAACCCCGTCTCTACTAAAAAAAATACAAAAAACTAGCCGGGCGAGGTGGCGGGCACCTGTAGTCCCAGCTACTCGGGAGGCTGAGGCAGGAGAATGGCGTAAACCCGGGAGGCGGAGCTTGTAGTGAGCTGAGATCTGGCCACTGCACTCCAGCCTGGATCATAGAGACATAGAGAGACACTCTGTCTCAAAAAAAATAAAATAAAATAAAGAAGTCACTACCCAGAGAAAGCTTTGGCCGTGTGACCCCAAGACATGGTGTCCAAACAGAGAAGACACGTGGGCATGGCTCTGCCCCCTCTTCCCAGGCTTGCCCGGCTTCTGTTGGTGCTTCCCATTGGCTCAACATCATGACTCCAGCCGACCATGAGCCCAGACACACAGTCTGTGGGATTCAGCCTCCCTGGCTTCACAACATGATAGAGAAGTAAAGAGAATGAATCTGAAAGAGCAAATCGGAGAAGCTGCTGCTACACGTGCGTTCGTGTACTCCAGCGACATCTAAATAAACTCCCAAAGGTCCGTGTTTACCATCAACTTCCTCCAGGGCTGGGACTGGATCTTCATCCTGTCTGTGACCACGGGGCCCTGCAGGGTTCCTCACAAGCAGCAACAGTATATAACAGCAGAGTGAACACGAACAGAGTGCCAGAGGCGATACTAAGTGCATTATCTACTGCACCTTGTTGTCTTTGTTTTTGTTTGTTTGTTTTTGTTTTTTTGAGACGGAGTCGCACTCTGTCGCCCAGGCTGGCGTGCAGCGGCGTGGTCTTGGCTCACTGCAGCGTATGCCTCCCGGGTTCAAGCGATTCTCGTGCCTCAGCCTCCTGAGTAGCTGTGATTACAGTCGCCCACCACCGCACCCGGCTAATTTTTTGTATTTTCAGTAGAGACAGGGTTTCACCTTGCTGGCCAGGCTGGTCATGAATGTCTTTGGTTTTATAAGTAGATACTATAGTATTTATTATATACGAACATATTCTGAAATATAATATTCAGACAAAGCTTTGCTAGATGCCAGGTATTTTTGGAAGTCTCCACTCTTCAATACAGTAGCCAGGAGCAACACGTGGCATTTGAGCCCTGAAATGCAGCCAACTCTAAGTTAAAATGTACTAAAAGTGCCTAACCCACCCTGGGTTTTACAGACTATGAAGAAAAGAATGGAAAATAATTTATTGTATTTTATATGGGTTACTTTTTAAAATTATGATGTACACATCATGTGAAAAGTCTTAAAAATTGATAAGATTCGCTTTACCCATGTCTTTTCGTGTTTTCATGTGGCTGCTAGGTTCACCTTCTTGGCCTGTAGCATGTTTCTAGGACAAAGCTGCTCAGTGCTTTCCACGGACGTCAAGAGGCAGAAACTGGACTTGAATTGAGATCTTCTCACTGGAAAACCCACAGTACAATCACCATGTTATGTTGCCCACATTGTTAGTGAAGCAGTGAATGAGAATACATTCACCAGCCTGAGATCCTGCCCTGTCCCAGGCACTAAAGCAGGCACTTTATATACAACGCTCAGAGCAACCCTGCAACATACATACATACTGTTATACCCACTTGGCAGATGAAAAACACAATTCAAATATAACATGCTCTCAGCTGCAAAGCCAGTAGGTAGTTAACCAAAACACAAACCCAATGCAGACTCCAGAACCCACGATCCCTAGCACAATGTTTTATTACCTTCTGGGTATGAATGTTCTAAAAAACGAGGGGCAAATGTTGAAATCTTAGAGACGAAAATGAATGGCATGTTTCTGAATATTCTCAACACGCTAAATTCTAGAGATGCTTAATAACTTACGCTATAATGGGGCATGATTAGCACTAGGCAGAATTTCTCATCCATGAACTTGTAGATTAAGAAATATTAATGAGGAAATCTGCATGATAAACAGCATGAAGTGAAATACTTAGTTAATCATCAATCACTGAGTATTCACAATGTGTGAGAAGCATCCATCATTCAACCAAAAGAAGCTTGCACAAATACCTGCTCACAAACACAGCAATCTCTAACAGTAGAGTTGCTTAATTCTCTATCACAAGAGACAATGAACAGTCAACGGGAAAGGCCGAGGGAGGGGACGATCTCGCCGCGCGATTTTTTCACCGATTACACACCAGAAAGCTGTAAGGGGCTATGATTTATGTAGGAAGCATAACAAATAATTAAGTCATTTAAAATCATCGTCTATATACATGAATTAAAAATTATGCACAGAAATTAATATACAGGAAGAAAATACTAGAAATAGCCTTCCCTATGTTGCGATACTATTAGCAGTATAGTACTGAAGTGAATTTTGCTTTCTATTTCTCAGGATTTCTACTTTCTTTACGTGGTTATCAGTTTATTTTTCTATAAATGCTTTCTGTTTGCCCACAGTCTTTGGGTGCTCAGGATAGAAATGGTATCCACAACAGAAGTCCTTTCCAGAAATACTTTTTCTTTTTTTAATTAACAAGGGATATTCCTACTAAATTGTAGTACAATTAAAATATATATATTCTGATTCTTAATTTTAGAATCAAAGAAATCCATTATTTATGGACAAATTTTAGTGCCTATAAGGTGTTTTAGTAGGAATTTCTTTTATGTGTGAGAGGCACACAGTAATATCAGTATAAATTTAATTCTGATTTTTATGATGACAATGAAAGAAAGCTTCTTGAGGAACATAGTTTTGTCCTACTGCAAAGGTGGAATAGGAAGAGGAATAAGGTGAAATGGCATCATTTGAAAACTTAGGGAAAACCCATCTTAAATTCTATACTTGCAACAATAGACATAACGTCGTAAAATATTTCTGGTAAATCTTAGAACATTTGTATAGCTCATCACTCAAATGAAGCCAGAAAAACCTTACATAAACAGATGTTGAGCTCAGAACAGTTGGTTGTTCAGTGCTGGATTCATGATGGATCCTAAATGTGTACATTCTAAGCTGGTTTTGTCGACGGGAGGTGGCAAAAACAGTGACCATTCTATCTGCCCCAGCTTTTGCAATATCAGAACTTCTGCTTAATCACCTTCCACCCCTCCAGAGATGACATTCCCAGTAGGAAATAGAGTAACAGAAATCATTTCCTCTCTGCTTTTTCCTTCTGTAAAGCATATGGCTAATCTATCCTGTGAAAACTCCAATTTATTTTAGCATTCATGAACCTTCATGACTAATTTCCTGAGCCAAACTATAATTACTTTAATTCTACTCTGCTGGAGAGAATTTGAAAACAGGACTTCTGTAGAAGAAAATTAACTTACATAATGAGAGAAGAGATAAATCATATTAACTCTAATTAAAGTATATTAACATTTTGGTTGAATATGAATAAAAATCAGACACAATGAAAGCAGGTTTCTCATAAAGAGTCAATTTATGGAGATTTATGAAGATTTTAGAAACTTGCAAAATTTCATTACTTAACATCTCTATTAAGATCTTTATAAGCATGCATAATGAAAAGCCTAATAAAAGATTTAATAAATGGACTTTTGCTTAAAGTCACACTGATTCAGTGCAAGCAAAGGTTTTAAACCCCTCATGGAGATTAAAATGATAATTGTCAATTTAAAAAATACATATGCTTTCCATGTGGTGAGAAGTGGAGAGTCCGAATCAGAAAGTCAGAAAACTAGTCTTAGCCAATGTCAGTAATTCCATGGCTTTGCTTCGTATCCCAAGACTGTGCTAATTACCTCCGTCTTCCATGTTATGTTATCTATTACATCATAGATGACATATTACCTGCAGATAACATATTAACTGTAGATACCACAATAACTACAGAGTCCTGGAAAAAAAAATGAATGTTTCTTTACCGTGAAACCATATTTCAAATGCTCCTGTTTTGCCTCGATACAAGATCTTTGGCTCTCTCTCTCTGTGTCTAGAACAAAAGTCTAACACACATAGTAGACTTCCAGGTAAGCTTACTTAAGTTTAACTTGAGAGTGAAAAGAATTAATTTTTCTTCCAAAATGCTGTTTCTCCAAATGTCCACGATGGCGCTGCTCAGTGATTGAACTTCCGGTATTGCTCCTGAGGGATTCATAAGGTAGATGCTCTCAGACTACGTCGCTGAAAACCGCTTTGCCAGTGAAGGTGCACAGTGAGCGGCGGGGGCTGTGTGTCTAATCTGGAGATGAGATTTGCAGCCACATTAGCCACGGTGCTCTCTGATTGCCAACAAAGCATGCGTGCCTTTAGAGGCCATTCAGAGCCACCACACCCCACCGGCCACCACACTTCCACCCTTCACTGCTGGGGTCCCAATGGCCAGAAACATTCGGAGTGAGTCTCCTGTTCTGCCATTCACACCACAAGCTGCTTACAGCTGCTGTTTTTTTTTTTTTTTTAACAATTGTCAAATTACATGACATTACATCATCAAGCATTCAAAGCTCAAGGCCTCACAGAAAACAGTTGTGCTCCTGCTGCAAAAAAAAAAAAAAATGAAGTTGTAGATTATCAAATAATATGGATACACATTTTAATAGGGAAAATTCCAGACTAAAAACTGTGGAATGTATACCAGTTTTACCATGTATGCATCGGTAATTTGGTATTAAAAACAAAGGTTTGCTCGTATGGTATTTAATTCTTCTTTTGCAGAGCTAAACGTGACACTGCTGTTAACAGACACACTCTCATTTCTACATTCATCATCTCTCATGCTCCTTGAAAATATTTATTGAACTGCATTTTTAAAACAACTCTGAATTGTATTTCTGTAGGTACAAAGAGTGAGGAAAGCAGGTAATGAAATTTTCAAAGAACTCAGAGAATAAATGGCAATTTAAAAGCAAAGAGAAGGATGGCCAGGCATCGTGGCCCACGCCTGTAATCCCAGCATTTTGGGAGGCTGAGGTGTGGGTGAATCACCTGAGGTCAGTAGTTCAAGACCAGCCTGGCCAACATGGCCCCATCTCTACTAAAAGTTCAAAAAATTAGCCCAGTGTGGTGGTGGGTGCCTGTAATCCCAGCTACTTGGGAGGCTGAAGCACAAGAATCACTTGAACCCGGGAGGCACAGATTGCAATGAACCAAGATTGCACTACTGAACTCCAGCCTGGATGACACGAGTGAGACTCCATCAATTAAAAAAAAATCAAAGAGAAGGAAAATATAATTGTAAAAGGAAAACAAGAAAAAATAATGATCAAAGGCTTTCTCATAGTGTGGTGGGAAAAAATCTTAAGCACACATAATGCAGCAAACTGATTATAATTCTGGGTTGAACATATATATATGTACATATATGTTTTTTTTTGAGACAGAGTCTCACTCTGTCGCCCAGGCTAGAGTGCAGTGGTGTGAACTCAGGTCACTGCAAGCTCTGCCTCCCAGGTTCATGCCTTTCTCCTGCCTCAGCCTCCTGAGTAGCTGGGACTACAGGCTCCCGCCACCACACCCAGCTAATTTTTTGTATTTTTAGTAGAGATGGGGTTCCACCGTGTTAGCCAGGATGGTCTTGATTTCCTGACCTTGTGATCCGCCTGCCTCGGCCTCCCAAAGTGCTGGGATTACAGGCGTGAGCCACCACGTCTGGCCAAATTTATATTTTAAAAGACACGCTGTAAATACTTAACTGAGATGTTCATAAATGAGAGGGGGAAAGGTAGGAAACCCTAGGGATAAGAAATGAACAGAGATGAGGCTTCCCCAGGATAGTACTGCAGGGATGTGGGGGCAGTGCCTTCTCAGGGGACAGGGTCTGCATGTGGACAGAAGCAGGAGACCTGGAGCCCCAGCAGCTGTGCCCTAATGTTTCAATGCTTCCTCTGTCCAGTCTCACGCAGAGTTGAGACCTGAAAACACACAGGCGATGTGTCATGAAGAAAACCTCAAAATACGAACTTTCTTTAAAATGATCCTGGGTTTGAACTTCACACACGTAAAGGCAAATACTTGAGAGAAATGTGGTTCAACCAACAATTCCAGTGTTCCCAAAGATAAAGCACGATTGAACAAGGACTTAATAACACACACACACAAACACACTCACATACACACGTGAACTCACACACACATACTCTCACACACACTCGCACATGCACACACACACACACAGACTCACACACCCACTCACACACACGTGAACTCACAGACACATACACACACCTGCACATGCACACACCTACTCACATACACATGTGAACTCACGCACACATACTCTCACACACACATCCGCACATGCACACACATACACACATACTCACACACCCACTCACACACACGTGAACTCACACATACACACACCCGCACATGCACACACAATCACACACAGACTCACCCACTGACATACACACACACATACCCTGACACACGTACTGTCACACACACCCGCACATCCATACACAAAACACACACACTGTCATACACATGCACTCACACACACACACACTCATACAGGCACTCACATACACACGCATATGCATACACAAACACACACACGTACACACACACACGCACTCAGGAAAACAAGGCAACATAAGCATGAGCTGGAAGACGAAACAACCCAAAAAACAGATGTAGAAAAGGACATGGGGCCTCTGAGATTCAGACCGTGAACTGCACAAATCATAAAGACAAAGATTGAGATGCTCAACCATCAAATTAGAAAATGTCATTTATCAAAGACAAAAAGCAAGGGTGGTGTATCTTGTTTAAGAACCAGCATTAAGTCTCCTAAGATACACAATGCTCTTACATATTATGTTCTAAAAGTTTTAACGGTTTGTCACTCATATTTAATTTTTTAACTTACCTGGACTTGATTTTTATGTAAGGTGTATTGAAACCTAATTTTGAATTTTTATATGTATAAGCAAGCTATGTTTGCAATTTGATCATCAGAAGAGTTTATAAAAATAAAGCTGTGACAAATATATTTTTATTTTTAATCCTATTTCCTATGTAGTTAGAATGCTTAAGGATTCCTATATTTGCAGTACCAAGAGGGAAAATGAAAATGCACCAGACAGATTGTAAAAATAATAGAGGACTCCTACAAGGATTAGATTTACCATGAGTCCAAAGTAGACTTTTCTGGGCAGAGAACTTTTCAAAAGATCAAACAAAAACAAAACAAAAAAAGACCCTGTTTTGTAATCAAGGTCAGGTTTTCTCTGAGATCAGGGAGTTGGTGAGTTCTGTACAGCAAGAGCTTTTACTTACTCAAACGTAAAACTGTAGCGTCTTACGCAGTGCTGGAAATGTACTAGCTCTGCTACAATTATAAGTTGAACAGATGAAGAAATGAGCTGGTTGCCATCCCATGTTCTTAAAGGTATTGAGATGTCCTCGCTGGTGATGTTGATGGGCTCGGGATTTAGATGTGGGCATGGAGATCACTCCACTAGCACTGACAGTGTGGTCTTCCGTGGTCTCCCTGCTACAGTGTTAGGGACAGCGTTAGGGAAGAGAGTCCCCTGGGTGCAGTGTCTGCCCGTGTGCCAGGGGCTCGTGTGAAGACAGAGGCAGTGAGATCGAGGACGGCAGAGGCAGCCCAGGGACCCCTTGACTGGCAGTCGCTTTTATATCTGCTAATGTTAACTCCTGCTGTGAATAATTCCTGTGTGATACCATGTAGCAGGAAATAGATGCAACCTTAGAGAGACAAACATACCCACGGTGCAATTATTTTCCATGAGCGTGTGTGTGTGTGTGTGCGCCTCCAAAGAAATTTATCATTTTTTAATGTATTTTTTAAATACATGGAAATGAAGCAAAATTAGCTGTCACTTGTTTACTTCCCAGGAAAGGTGTTTCCTCCATGAACTAATTTGTCAAAACCATGCCAAGTGTCACAGTGTGCCTCAGGGAGGTCTGAGACCACCCAAGCCAAAAACAGGGACCAGCATTGTTGATGTTCTTATTCTTTAGGTGAAGATTGGCACATTGAACCAATCAGGACTCTGTCTGTTCATTGATAATATTGTTAATGAAAATAAAAATGTTCTTATATGCTCTATTTTTCTTTGCATATGAGATTTTTGCAATAACTGTGGAAACTGAAAGTTGTATGTAAGTCAGAAACAATCATTTCTGCCTCCAGTTTTAACGTGAGAAATACAAACAACTAAAGTGTTAAAGCAGAAACGTTTCAATTTTCTGATGGATATTTTTGCGTTTTGTGGCTCACAGATACTAAATAGTTCCAAAAGCTGCTGAAAAATTATTATAATTGGTTTCTTGGGTCTCTAAACTATATTCATTGGCTTTTCAGTCATTTTCACAGTTTAGTGATTTCAAGAGTATATCTGCAATTTTCCCTGCTATTTGTTATTTTTGGAATATGTGTTCTATTTTTACTTCCTAGAATAAGTCACAGGACACGTATAAGGTCACAATTAAGTGTGGAAGTAACCTACAGTTAGATGCTGCAATTTATGTTGTGACAGATCTTTCTAATTACAAGCTTGAAAATGCCCACACGGGTTACATCTATACAAGAAAATGCGAAGGTGTTTTCTTTGTCAAAATGCTTGTGTATTTCCTGAGTGCATTTGCAAATGACCCCTGACACTTCCAGTAAAAAATGCTTCTATTTTGAGAGGGTTTTTGCAAAGTACACTTTTCTTTGGTATCATATAAATGACCCTTCTGAAGTAACACTGAGTCAAAAACTTACCCAGTGAATTAAAATTATAAAATTAACTACTTTCTCAGCAAAGTGCTGGATGAGTAACTTTAATTTTCTGAGTCTTTGGCAAGCATGTGACTGCATTAAAGAAGTCATCAATCTTCTTACCAATGACTCAGTGCCGTTCTGACTTCCATGAGGTCCATCCCGTGCCCTCCAGGAAGTCTGATATTCATTTACCCTTCCCCACGCCTTCCCCTGGAGGCCTTCACTTACACCCTCTAGCGGGCTTGTTCTGTGACAGTGGCCAGGGATGGGAGCTGAAGACGCTGACTTTCATGCCCTCATCACAGATCTGGGGCGGCCCCTTCACCATGTGGCTCAGAGGAAGGACGTTGTCTATCCTCAGGCTTCTCTCACCTTAAATCCAAACAACCCTCAGGATGCTTCACAGATACGGAAAACATAATCCATTTTTTAGGAATTTTAATGAATCTTGCGGTTGAGGAACTGAATATACCCAAGGAAAATGAACCAAACTGCAACTCTGACCCAAAGTTCAGCTGACCTGATCTCCAAACTGAAATCTGAACGAAAGCTTTCCTTCCATTTTCTTACACTACCAAGAAAGACAATCATTTCTCCCCTCAAAAACATGAACACAGCATAGACAACACCCGACGTATTTTTTAAATACATGGAAATGAAGCAAAGACAAACATTTTTCTGGACCAAACCTGAGCCCACCCATTTTTTAAATTACTTTCTTGGATTCAAATCGAGCTGATTAATCCCTCACCTTGTGACAAAGGACACAGACAGTGTGTATGCAATTCCCTGCTTCAGTTTTTCTGTAGAGCTTCCCCTAAATGGGGAGTGTGATTGGGATGCATGTTCATTTTCTACTGCTGTGTAACCAATTACCACCATTGTAGAAGCTTATGCTATGTGCAGTGTACTTTCCTACGGTGCCGTCCGTGGTCAAGCTGAGCCCTGTGCTTTTGTCTCCCCTGGCTGTGGTCAAGGTGTCCGCTGGGCTGTCGCTTTCTGGAGTTAGGGAGTCGCGTTCACGTTCGGCTGGTTGTCGGCAGAATCACTGCCTTTCAGTTGTGGGGCCGAGGCCACTGACCTTGCGCTGGCTCAGCAGTGGTCCCGTGTCAGCTCTCAAGGGACACCCAGCTCGGTGCCACATAGGCTCCTCCGTGTGACCCTTCTCGTTTCCAATTCCTCTTTCAGGAAAGGTGCAGTCCCGTCCAGTGACTCACCGATGAGGCTGGTGAGACCAGGACAATCTCCCTTTTGAGGAAATGAGTAGTAGCCTACTCGTGAGGGTGACATTCCATAATAGTCACAAGCTCAGGCTGCACACAGCAGAGGGGACTACACAGGACGTGAACCCCGGAGTAGGAAGCTTGGGGGCATCTGACTGGGATGCCTCTGTCAGGCCTTCGCCCACCTCAATGTCAGCGTGGGGTGTGCTGAGATGTGACTTTCTTCTCTTTTTCTTTGAGATAGCGTTCACTCTTGTTGCCCAGGCTGGAGTACAATGGC
Source organism: Piliocolobus tephrosceles (assembly GCF_002776525.5). Classification (NCBI taxonomy): domain Eukaryota; kingdom Metazoa; phylum Chordata; class Mammalia; order Primates; family Cercopithecidae; genus Piliocolobus; species Piliocolobus tephrosceles. The sequence goes on along the minus strand of NC_045442.1, from coordinate 128,958,065 downwards.
ACGATTTGAGTTCACTGCAAACTCCGCCTCCTGGGTTCAAGCGATTCTCCTGTCTCAGCCTCCCTAGTAGCTGGGATTACAGGCGCCCACCACCACGCCCAGCTAATTTTTGTACTTTTAGTAAAGACAGAGTTTTGCCATGTTGGCCAGGCTGGTCTCAAACTCCTGACCTCAGGGGATCCACCCGCCTCGGCCTCCCAAAGTGCTGGGATTTGAGGTGTGAGCCACCGCGCCCGGCCACGGCTTTCCTTTATATGTGGTGATCATATTACCATCTATTGGCTTCTGTACTCCAAAATTCCGGAACTGGGAGATTATTCTTTGGGACTACAGCATTCAAGAACTAGAACACCAGTCTAGAACACCAGCATTCAAGAACTAGAACACCAGTGAGAACACTCAACACCAGTCAGACTAATGAATATGTTGGACTCTAGTCTTCCCCAAAACATCTAACCTTAGTCTAAAAACATCAGAAAAATCCCAGCTGAGGGGACATTCTACAAAACACCTGACCAACCCTCCTTAAAACTATTAAGCTCATGGAAGACAAGAAAAGAAAAAAATATATACATTGGGTTCTATATATTATACTATATTATAATATGTAATATATATTAGATATATATTTGTTTTACTTTTCTTGTCTTCCATGAACTTAATAATTTTGAGGAGCATTGGTCAGGTGTTTTGTAGAGTGTGTGTGTATAGATATACACATATATACACATACACACACACATTGCCACAGTCGAGAGGATGCTAGAGAGCCATGATGACTAAATACAATGTGGAAGAGAGAGGGAAGATTAGGCTATAACTCAGAAACTCTGAGTACTGTAGATACTTTGTTAATAATAAATAACAATGTATTCGTCTTTGTAGAACACAGCAGTGTTCAGTAATTGTAAGAAATGTGCTATACCAAAGAACGATGCTCACAGTAGAAAGAACTGAATGTGAGATTCACGGAAACTCTCGGTCCTTTCCCCTTTTTTGTAAGTGTAAGACTGTCCTACATTAGGAAGTGTATTTAGGAAGGCTGTGTTGGAGTTATGGGCTTAGAGGTGGCAGGTGTAAAAGACCTGGAGAAAGGCTGGAAGCTGACAGCAGAATTGTGCAGGGGTCAGGGGCTGAGAAAACACATCAATTCCTTTTTTTTTTTTTTTTTTTTTTGAGATGGAGGCTCACTCTGTCGCCAGGCTGGAGTGCAGTGGCACCATCTCAGCTCACTGCAACCTCCGCCTCCTGGGCTCAAGCAATTCTCCGGCCTTAGTTTCCTGAGTAGCTGGAACTACAGGCATGCACCACCATGCCCAGCTATTTTTATTTTTTATTTTTTGTATTTTTAGTAGAGACAGGGTTTCATCATGTTGGCCAGGCTGGTCTTGATCCCTTGACCTCGGGTGATCCACCCACCTCGGTCTCCCAATGTGCTGGAATTACAGGCGTGGGCCACTGCGCCCGGCCAATAACTTTTTTAAAGCAAGGAATGGGTTAGATTTCTCTAGTCGTGTTTGTTCTGCCTTAAATATGTGCATCGAGACAAGTTTTTGACGATTAGAAAATCCAAGATGGATTTTCATCCGTACAACAGCCCAGGGTGGGAACTCTGTTGGACGCTGAGAATATACTCGCCCCAAAGGGAAGGGGCTCTGAGCCACAAGTGCATGCCTGGCATTGATTCCACTCGCAGACCCCTTGGTTCCCTGCTGTGGAGAGATGATTTAAGGTTCCTGGGAGGTCACAGAGGTCTGTCCTTTTGTACCCTGTCAGCAGACAGCTCGCCTCCTTAAAGTATTCAGATAAGTAGAAGACGACGGAAACAGGGAAAGGGGCATCTGTTTATCTGAAAGTCATTGGTGTCCCTACTCAAAGTCCTAGTCGTATCAGAGCGGACTTGTGTTTCCTAAAATATCACTCAAAATTGCCAAATCAACTTTTAACAAAATGCCAGAGTTTGTTCTTCTGGATACAGAATGCTGTCGGGTCTCCCTCAGTCAACTGACATTGTTTCATCTGTCCGTCATCACTGATTCTGACTTGATGAGCACATTCCTGCAGTCTTATTTCTGCTTATCATTGCATCCTCTTGTTGAATTATTCTGAACTCACAAGCATTTTGAAAGGCAAGACACATTGATTTCCTCATTATGTCAGGAAATGGCGAGTTAAGCAAATTTCTAAACCCTTTCAAACGCCAAGGTCTGTTCAGAAGTGATAAGACAAGACACTGCGTGGAAGTGGTGAGTGTTTGTATTGAAACAGTCCTCAGCGCAACCATTCTGTCCTGAAAGTGTGTCCTCTCTCCATAACGCAGTAGGAGGGACTGGAAGAGGAGACAATTCAAGGAATAATTCGCGTCTAATGTTTCTTAGCATTTTCACACCGTGAGAGACGCGGGGAGAGGGCTCCCTGCTTCATTGTTTTACAATTGTTTTCTCCACACAATTTTCCTAACCTCCTTATAAAGATTCCTGCAATACAAAACAAATTAGGCTCATTAACCACAGATGCGTGATGACAAAAGCAAAAGTCACATCAGGATTTTTAATCCAGTATTAAATGTAGAAGGTGCTGAAAATGGAAAAGCTAGTCATTGCTTAAAACCTGAAGAACAGGAGATTGCCAAGGAAGAAAAGATGATAGTTGGACTCGAAAGGTTTCCACAGGCCACTGCCAGGCATTAAATCACACAAGGGCACTTTACCAAACAGGAATGATACAAGTTGGTAAGGGGGAAAAAAATAAAGAGAATAATAACAGTGTCTTGGAAAAGTATAAATTCAAAGGGCAGCCACCGGCTATCGGAAAGGTCAGAGGAATAAAAGAGGGTCTTCTGAGAATCACTGGTTTCAGAGTGGCAAGTGGAATTCACAGTACAGGAAGTGGAAGGATTTTCATTCACGTTTGAAGGTTCTTTTGACATTTTCATTAACTGCAAAAAAACACGAATAATCTAATCTATACTGATTTGATTAATAAGTAGGAGAACACAGCACATTAAATGCTCATTTAGATGTTACAATTAAACAGTACACAAAACATTGATTTTATTGCATCATGGCGCTTTTAAAAAAATTCTGTAAGTTTGAAACCGAGCAGGAATCATGGTCACTCAGTTATGTTTCTCCTGAGTCAGAAAATAGTGAAAACACCGACAAAGGAAGGCAGTGAGTTCCTAAAGAATTTTACAAGGTTTTAATTCAATTAAATTTAATAACTGTGAGTTAATGATAGAGTCAATATACTCCCGCCTAAATACGAGGGCTTGGACTGGATGACATCACAGAGTATTTGTTCTGTTGTTTCAACCTAAGCCTGTGACACAAGGTCCAGGACCATCATTTCACCCTCTATTTTCTAATTAATGTAATGCAATGATCAAGAAGTATAGGAAAGATAAACAACCTGAGAAATTTTACTCCCTGTCACTGGTACTGAAATCCACATTGCAGGGGTAGAGAGAGATTTGTGCAAGGTGCAGGGATGTGTAGCAACGGCAGCATTATACTTGGTTATGGGAAGGAAGGGGGTCAACGGAAAAGCAAGTCAATAAATCTCACACGTATTCAAGGGTCTGCCTAAGGACCAGTCCAGGGCAAAAGAAAGAGAGATGGGCAGCCAGGCGCAGTGGCTCACGCCTGTAATCCCAGCACTTTGGGAGACTGAGGTGGGAGGATCACAAGGTCAGGAGATCGAGACCATCCTGGCTAACACGGAGAAACCCCTTCTCTACTAAAACATACAAAAAAATTAGCCAGGCATGGTGGCGGCGCCTGTAGTCCCAGCTACTCCCAGCTACTCGGGAGGAGAATGATGTGAACACAGGAGGCAGAGCTTGCAGAGAGCTGAGATCGCACCACTGCACTCCAGTCTGGGCAACAGAGCGAGACTCTGTCTCAAAAAAAAAAGAGAGAGAGAGAGATGGGCATAGCACGTGACACTCGCAGTCTCTTTACACATCTTATCAGATTGTGACTCAATTGCTGTACTAATCCCTCATCCACAGATGACGAAAAAGATGAACAGAGGGTTTAACACGTTAACCAAGCTTGCGTAGTCAGTAACCTTACAGCTATGACTCAGACCCAGGTTTTCTGACTCTGAATTCAAAAACTCACAGATCTATTCCGGGGGCAACCAGATCTACATGTGGTTTTAGTGGGTTTTTTTTGTTTTGTTTTGTTTTGTTTTGTTTTTTTGTAGGACATCATAAAGAATTGGGTAAGAAAATTTATTCTGAGATTTGGAAAATCAAGCCCGATCACAGTTTAAACATAATAGTCACAATTTAAATATATTTTAAAATTCATATATTCCAGTTTAGGGCTTTGTTTTCCATCTTTTTTTTCTTAATTTTTGATTTAAAACAACCTGCATAAAATTAATGGAACTCCTTATTCTGTGCCTTAAATAAGATGGGAGTTCACTGAGAAAAGAAATGGAAGTTCTTAGCCGACAGCTCCGTTGAACACCATGGAAGTTGCATGGATTCCAACACGTGAGGTCCTTCCCTTGGCTTTCAGGTGTATTTCTCCTCTGAGGATACATTAGAACAAAAGTCACAGGAAAGAAAATTTAAATTTTTCTGCAGATTGAGCTAAGCCAAAAAGATGTGTGACATGCTCTTGTACATTTTTCCCTTCTCTAAAGTAACTTGTAAAGAACAACATTTTGTCAGACTGCCTATATATATTACAGCCTGCCATGATATTGTCTTGTCCTTCTTCATAAATTTATAGGAATCCTTGAAAGTGGAATGCATGATGTCCATCAGTGACTTCAGGGTTTGTGGAGCAAACACTATGGTAGCACCGGGAAGAACAGTGGGTGAGAAGTGGCCTCAACATTCGGGAACATTGCTTCTCACCTCACTTCATCAGGTAGCACATCTGGTGTGTCACAGCGGAGTCCAGCAAAGCTGACCAACAACAGAGAGAAAACTACACGCAGTTGCTTGGAATAAATAGGAAATGTAAGAACAAACAAAAAAACTGCAGTTCCTTCTCTGTATAACAGTGTAAGCCAATGAGAGATTGTAAACTCAGGGAACCACTCCCAGTGCACACACATTCAGATACACACAGGCTCACAAATACACTCAAACACACACACACTCAAACACACACTCAAACACACAGGCTCAGACACACACACTGAAACACACACCTGCTCAAACACACACACTTAAACACACACTCTCACATGCTCAAACACACACAAACACAGGCTCAGACACACACCTGTTCAAACACACACACATTAAAACACACACCTGCTCAAACACACACAGGCTCAAACACACAGGCTCAGACACACACACTCAAACACACACCTGCTCAAACACACACTTAAACACACACACTCACACATGCTCAAACACACACAAACACAGGCTCAGACACACAGCTGCTCAAACACACATACACACTGGAACACACACCTGTTCAAACACACACACTCAAACACACAGGCTCAGACACACACATGCTCAAGCCCACAGGTTCAAATACACACCTACTCACAATACACACATGCAAACACACAGGCTCAAACACACACGCTCAAACATACATACTCACACAAGCTCAAACACACACACACTCAAACACACAGGCTCAAACACACACACGCTCACACACACTCTCAAACACACACACACCAAAACACACAGGCTCAAACACACTCACACACACAGTCTCAAACGTACACACCCTCAAACACACTGGAGCTACGTTCTTTGAGCAAGCATTTTAGGCCCCAGACCATGATTTAAGTATAAATTCAGTGCCTTCTTTTCTGAATTATGCTCATTTCAAGGTAATGTAATCTTTACTTATGTCAAATACAAAAAAAAAAAAAAAGTCACTCCTCTCTGGAAACAAAAGAAACACAAATTACAATCGCCCCACTCTTCACGTGACGCTGTGAAAGGGTCCTGCTCATGGGAACGAATCCCACGAAGTCCCTGAATGTGAAGCTCACCTCACCGACGCGCGGTTTCCTCCCTCGCGATCCTTCCTCGGCATTAAAATCCGTTTCTAAAGAAGTGTTAATGGTATTGGATCTAACCTTACCTTTTTTCTTCTTTATATGACGTTGGTTTTTAAATGCTGTCTCCTGGTGTATAATGAGATAAATTCTCCAAAGCCTGGTTCATGCCCCACCATGCCTTTGCCACTTGGGCAACCGAGCTTTCTGTGAACCAAGGAGATCTCGAGCCCCCTTTTCCATGTTGCCTGTGTCACCTCCTGAGAAAAGCTTACATACGAGTGGTCCCTAATCAGTGGTGAAATAATAATGAAAAAGAACTGCCGATTACGAAGCACCTTCTCTGTGGAATGACATTGTATTTCACCACCTTGAGTTGGCCAATGTGTCTGATAAATAAAACTATTACATGTATTTTGCTAATTAGGAATCTAAGAATCCACGATGAGAAATCACAGGTCCTGGTTGGACAGTCTTCACGTTGTGTGAAGAGTTTTGGTGAAGGCTGCATGCTTTGTGAGGTCTTTCTGCTTAACCACACCATACGTATTGAAAGAAAAACAGTGATCTTGCCTCAGAATGGTAATTTTCAAATATTTTCAGTGATTGAAACTTTGCTTTTCATTAATGTAAACAAGAATGAAATTTTTAAAAAAATGGGTGTGTATTTCAGAAAGGATCCTTACTCAGAGACCCTGCTTCAATAATCTTAGAGAAACTTGGGTTTTCAATGCCAAAAAGAAGAAAAAGAAAGAAAAGCTTAAGAATACTGTCAGACTAATGCATTTGCCTGATGCTGTGTGTATGTATAAACATGTGCATATATAATTTGCCTAAGTACCAACAAAATCATTAGAAAATGAAGACAGAATGATGGGTTTCAAAATTTCATGCAGCCTAAAATGCCTTACTAATTTTTGTTTTTTATTAGTTTTTTTTTTTCAACTACAAAAGATCTCAGTCATGACAAACTGCTTACTAGACCTGGTTTGCTGCCTTTGTCTCCTATAAGTAAGACAAATAAAACCCTGTAAGAAGAATTAGAAAACAATATCTAAATAAACAATAGGTAAATGTTAGCCGAAGGTCTGTATGCCAGTGATTACATGAAGGTGATCAAGACAATTTCATTAAAATATTTTTATACATTTGAGAAAACAAATAAAAACCAAATATGCCTGGGAAGATGTTTCTAGATGCATGCCACAAAATATTTATTTGCCCAAAGTATTTATATGGATGATCTGAGAAATAAATACGGGTTACTTATTTTTCCATGACTGTGTCAGGGGTAATAAAAGATTAGATTAGTAAGTTAAAAGAAGTCTCTTTTCCTAGTGAAAATGTCAGAGCTTATAAGATAAGAATAAAGCAATACTTTATTTTAGGCAAAATACATGTATCAGTTGAAAATAACCTAATAGCTATCATACAAGGGATGGGAAAACACATTCTGGTAGTGTGCATTAAACCAATTCCTTAGAGGAATGGTAGCTCAGGCGCTCACTGCTCAGGGATATAGAAAATAATCTATAACTCCACTGCAAGCACAGAAAAGGGCTCCTGACTCATTCTCAGTGTGAGGATTGCAAAACACCAGGCAAGATTCCCTGGGGGCAGGTGGGCAGAAACTCTGAACAGGACACACCCTGGGGATAGGTTGGCAGACCCTCTGAACAGCACACAGGTGGACCCTCTGAACAGCACACCCGTGAGACATGGACATTAGTGCTATGCCCTCAAGAACCACCTGTCTGGGAAGCACATCCCTTGCACATCATGAAGAAGAGGGCGCCGCTGAGGCTGCAGGGCTCTGCCTGCAAAAGGTTTGAGCAAAATAATTATGCAAATGGTTTTTTAGTATATTCCGTGGCTGTGTGCTCCCCATGTGGTTCAAAGCAAAGCTTTCACTTTGGTGTTAAAGATCCCATATGCCAGAATAGATCGGATTCTCCGTACGTTTAACCCAGCAGGTCATTAAGCTGGAGATCTTGATTTGTCAGCAGTCATTCCTCTATCCAGGGCCTCTCGGGTGCCTGCTTATCAGTTTGCGATTGATCTGAATGGAAAATGATTTAAGCAAAGAATTGTCTTCACCTCCGAAATAGGGCAAAGCTGACAAATAGAAATACAAGCACATTTAGGAATGCGGCAAACCCAGTTGTCTTATTTCCCTTCCAACTCCTGTTAGAACATGAACATCCTGTGAAGAGCAAGAAATAGAAGCTAGAGTAGCTGAATTATTTCCTCTTTTTTGCAGAAAAAGAGCTTGAAAAAAAATATGCTTAAAGACGCCCTGATGAATTTTTATTATCATTATCCCTCTCTGTCTTCGCTGATAATCATTCTCTTCTGAATAGTTACACTGAAAACTTTTGCAATAAAATTCAAATTAGTTATGTAATTAGAGTCAATTATGTTAAAGGGGGAAGAGGGACTTCAATTTGCAGCTTTTAATTCTAGAGTTCTCCAAATAGTAATTGACACAGAATACAAACAATTCCAATCGCGGAAATTAGAAGGAGTACCCTCACCTGTCCCTGTCGTGAACGGAAATTGGCAGGAGCAGCGCATGCAGAATAGTAAAAGACTGTCCTCAACTGTAAATTGATGAGGTCCTGCAGAAGATGGAAATCTTGGGCCCAGCCCCACTTTTCCTATAACACATTCCAGGCTGCTTCAAGGCACAAGAATAAACTGTGACACTAGAACGCTGCCTTCATAAGGCTTTTCCATAATCTCCTCATTGTACACATTTGTATTGAACTCATGGTGCATAGAACCTACTCCAGCTGTCTGTCCATTTCTCTCCATATGTGGTTTGCATTGACCTTATTCTTGGTTCCAAATTGCCATTTAAATATGTGCTGTTACTGAATTTCTCGGAAATCAGTCTGGTTCCCCCAACTTGCTGTCCTGCTATTAAGGCGTTCTCCTCTTAGTCTTGCTTGGATATTGAGCATTATGCTTTGAAAACTAATAGGTCGATCATAATTTTAATTTAATTGTATTTTATTATTATAGATGTTGAAAGGTGTGGACGTTTTGTTCTGAGTTTCATATTATTTCTAAATTTGCTTTCTGGCTTTTCACTTCTTGACCTGAGTACAGCCTCCTTGAGAAAAGGTTCAGGTTGCACTGCAGAACCAGGGGTCTGGTGGGGCAGATAATACAACTGGGTGACCTACTTTGTCATGGCCTTCTGAACACCATCTCAAAGACCAGTGGTACTAAAATCTTAGTCACCCTGACATAGCCAATGAGTTAAGAATGCAATAATTTTAAGGTGGTTTTAAAAAAAATAGGCTGACAAAACCGGTTCAATCAGTGAAATAGGTAAGGCTCATTTTTATTCCATAATTTAGTTTCTCTCCTTCTTTTTTAAAAAGAAAACTAGGTCAGCAAAATTGTGGAAGTGTTGTATAATAATCACTACAAATCACTTAGAGTTCTGGTTCAAGGGGTTTTAACCTGGTAATAAATTATCCTTCTGAGATGAGACTCAGAGTTAATTATGTCCATTACTCTAATTTTATTTCATATCTAGAGGGGAACTAAGGAGAAGAGATCACAAATAACTCACTACCAAAAGCAGCTACATTTTCCCTTTATTATACTAAAGAATATTCTAAATGGACCACACCATCCCCAACAGTGGGCCTTTCATTTTATGCTGAACAAAGAACAAAAAAATTGACTGAAAGGAGACCTGAGAAGTAATTTTTCTCTTTGTGACATCCGTGAAAACCGCACCGTGTCATCATCGCTCCTCCCAGGCCATTAAGAAAGAACCTGTCCTTCCCAGCCAGGCATTTTATACAAAACGTGGGATGGTGTGCTCCCTACCCAAGGACTTGGGCTGTAACACAGGGAAAGCCTGATTAACCAGAAACCACTTAATCAATCCAAATTCTCCCTGAAGCTGTAGGTAGATCACCAAATCATAATCAAGTAAGCCTGATCAGAAATGTAGACGAAAAATACCTGTATCCTTTACTGAAAAATCAACCTAACTATCTATGCTGTCTCTATAATGAAATGGAGTTTCTGAGCAATTGCTCTATGAACCTCAAGTATTTCAGTCATTAAGAAGATATGATTATTAGTCTGTACTTACTTGTGATGGAAATGCAACTTGACTATTTCAGAATAATTTCTAAGCACTCAGCCTTAAAAAAGATGGCTTCTCAGATAGAATTTCTCATTGCTCAACAAGAATGCTTGAAGCTGTTACATAGTTCCTTAGCATTTAGGGTAACAAATATTCATGCTAGCTAGGTGCAGTGCCTCAAGCCTGAAATCCAACACTTTGAGGGCAGGAGGATTGCTTGAGCCCAGGAATTCAAGACCAGCCTGGGCAACATAGAGAAACCCCTTTTCTACAAATAATAACAATAATAATAATAATAATAATAATAATAATAATAATAATAATAATAGCAATAAATTAGATGTGGTGTCACGTGCCTGTGGTCCAAGCTACTCAGGAGGCTGACGTGGGAGAATTGCTTGAGCCCAGGAGGTTGAGGCTGCAGTGAGCTGGGATTGTACCGATGTACTTGAGTCCGAGTGACAGAGCAAGACCCTGTCTTGGGAAATAAATAACTAAATACATAAAAACGAACATTCATGCTATATATACTGTTCTGCAGTAGAGAACATGTGCCGTAAAATATACACAATTTGAAATTTTTCTATGGGACATTTTACTTTTTTCAAAGATGTTAACATTTATGTCTGCCAAACTTAATCCCTCTTTTTTGGTATTCTTATTTCTTGAAAGATTAGACCAGATCTTTTCTCTTCTATGCTGTGATCAACTAAAGAATAAGCCTGTAATGGCTTCATATTAAATTGGAAGATACACGTATATGAAGCGTACAGGTTGTTCTTACTCCAGCTCAGCTCTCCCACAAGAACTCTGCTTTTCAGGGGCACAAATGTCAGACAAGCCAAGCCGTGGGCCCCCAGCTCCCTTGAGCATATCTAGAAATGATCATTCTCGTGAGGAGGTTTGCCAAATTGTCCTGGCTGGGTATCTTTTACACAAAGTAGCTCTGAAATTTTTCTCTAATCATTGCCCCCAAAATTGTTAAGTAAATCTCTCCTTTGCGCTCGGTAGCATACCCTGCGATGCCCCCTTACCCAGGTGGCAGTACTTCCTGTAAACTGGTCAGTAAAAAGGAGCCTGGATGTTCCCACACTGATGGTTGCCCAGCCAGGGAGTGAGACACGAGGTCCCCTCACCTTGGGCCTGCAGTAGTGTGAGCAGCTAGGACAGGGCCCCCTCCTCCCTCATCCCTCTGAAGAGGAGGAAATCCTCCCACTCTTATTTTGGACGATCCCGGGGACATCTCAGGCTTTCTCTCTCCTCTTCTACTGTCTTCTTCCCTAGAGCTTGATTCCGTGTTTGCCGAGGGACATGCATTGATTGTGGGACCCCCAGTTCCTTTGACTCTTTATACGTAAGGGCATAGGTGGCACCAGATTTTGTCTTTACAATGCTGTGCGTTTCTTTCTCAATTTTGAAACCAAACTGACAATTCCAGGGCATTAAGAAAAGACCCACCCATGCAGAACATCATTGAAAGCAAGACTAGCAAGGCTGTTTCTGTCTTATAAAGCACCCAACTTGAGATTGCAGAGCGGGGTTACCTCAGCAAATAAAAGAATAAAAGAATAAGCAATTATATTAGCAGAGATTGCAGCACAGGATTACCTCAGCAAATAAAAGCATAAGCAATTATATTAGCTTAGCTAATATCATTATGGGTGAAGTTTGCTTTAACAATACAATGCTATATATATTGTTATACATAATGTTATATGTAATGTTATATATGTTACGTTTACATATAAGATATATTAGCTAATAATTGGTGTACTTGCAAATTTGTTATAAACTAATTTGTTGTATATAATAAATTAGCTTATAACAAATACATATAGTATATAATAAATTAGCTTATAACAAATACATATAGTTATATATAATATATATTAGCTTAGAACAAATTTGCAAATATACAGATAATAAAATAGATTATTACATATTTTTGTATATATTACATTGTAGTTGATTACAATGAAAAGTAGAACAACTCGACTTTTTTTTCAGAGCATAAGTAAAAAATGAACTTTATAGAAGTAAGATATTTAAGAAGCATGTTAACCAAATTAAAATTGTTTTGATACCGAATATTAAAAATTTATTTATTTTAAGTGTGAGGACAGTATTATAGTTATGCTTATTTTAAAAAGCACTAATCTATTAGAAATACTAAATAATTATGGAAGAAATGATATGAAGGCTGAAGCTTGCTTTAACATATTTAAATAAAAAAGAAACAATAAACATGTGGTGTAAAAGAAGAAACAAGATTTGTGAATATTGATAATTACTGAGGAAGATAATGGAAACATTACATTTTTTTTTAATTCTGCCATTTTTCTAGAGATCTCCACATGTCACTTGTTTTGTTTGCTTTTTCGATCACTGTGGACCACAATGATAACTCTTAGGCTTGACCCTGGCATTGTCTTTATTATCTAAACATGTTCCCAATATTTTCATACTGTGCTCTTATGCAAAGGTGCCAAACCAGAGGTTAGCAGGTCACGGTCTTGGCCTCTCGCAATCTTGGCAGGGTTTCCAATGGGTTTGTTGTGTGTAAAGTGCCAAGGATCATCCTTGGTCCCATAAATCATTAGCCCCTCCTGAATTCCCACTAGAAAGCACAGAGCCACATAACACTTTTTTTGGACGCCCATCAGGACAACACTTGGGTCTCATTCGGAGGCCTCGTCCTGTGTACTGGCTCAGATGACAAGGGAGAGTGGAGTGAATCTTGGACTGATGATTGTAACCCACCCCGCAAGCAGCCACTGCAGGGTCTCCAGGGAAAGAAAGGCTGCATCTCTTGGGCTATATCTGCTACATCTGCTGACTCAGAGGGTCCAGGGGAATCTGGGAGTTTGAGGGTGTCGTCCATCCCTTATTTCAGGGTTCTACTCATTCCCTATGAGATGTAAGACTCACAGCAGGACAGCTGTCGATGGAGTTTCCTTATATATCCACGACTCCTATAACCAGATCCTCAGCCTCATTTTCTGCAGTCTTCCCTCAGCTGCAGGAGAGAATTGTTTAATTGCTGTTTGGAGACCTTCTGGCACTTATAAAATAAGCTGAGTCAGCCTCAGGAATGATGACTCACTGACACATAGTGAACTTGGAAACTGCTGTACAGAATACACAGATGCACAACTTAAACTCAGAAGTATATTCCTCAGTCCTGGAAGCTAGAACTCCAGGACCCACACGTCATCAGAGTTGGCTCCTGGTGAGGTCTCGCTCTCTGGCTTACAGGGGGCCACATACTCACTGTGTCATCTTCACTCACAGGCACCTGGCTGCACCTGTTTCTTCTCTGTGTGTACAAAAAGAGAGACACACACACAGAGAGAGATCCAATGCCTCATCTTATAAGGGCACCAGTTCTATAGGACGAGCGAGGGCCCCACTCTTACTTCTCATTGAGCCTTCATCACCTCCTTAAAGGCCTCATCTCCAAATACAGCCACATTGGGAGTTGGGGCTTCGACATATAAATTTGGTGGGACAAAATGTGCCCCATATCAGACAGAATATAAGCATATTGAACATTAGGAAGGTTTTTACTGGAAGGAAAACAATAAGGGGAAACAGAACTAGAAGATTGAAAAATTAGTAAGGGAGCTATTAAGAGATTCCACATACGATGTACTGGACCCATGGTCTGAACATGGATTACAGTTATGTAAAAACATTCTGAACAGAGATTTAACATGAATTAGTAAGTGATTTTGTGTGCAGAGTTGGGAGGAGGGTGAGCTCTACGAGATGACAGCGAACCTTTCCATGAGGCCTTTGGTGTACCAGGGTGAGCAACTCAGAACAGCTGAGCTATACGAGATGACCACAGATTCTTTCGTCAGGCCTTTGGTGTACCATGGTGAGCGGTGAGGAGCAGCTGAAGGAGGACACACGAAAGAGAAAGGAGGTGTAGTTCTGGGCCTGCGTAAGTAAAAACAGAAACACAGGCACGTCCTTAAAAAGTGACAGACTGGATTAGGAAAATGTGGCACATATACACCATGGAATACTATGCAACCATAAAAAAGGACGAGTTTGTGTCCTTTGTAGGGACATGGATGCAGCTGGAAACCATCATTCTCAGCAAACTATCACAAGAACAGAAAACCAAACACTGCATGTTCTCACTCATAGGTGGGAACTGAACAATGAGATCACTTGGACTTGGGAAGGGGAACATCACACACCAGGGCCCATCATGGGGAGGGGGGAGGGGGGAGGGATTGCATTGGGAGTTATACCTGATATAAATGACGAATTGATGGGTGCTGACGAGTTGATGGGTGCAGCACACCAACATGGCACAAGTATACATATGTAACAAACCTGCATGTTATGCACATGTACCCTAGAACTTAAAGTATTAAAAAAAAAAAGCGTTTGAAGGTCCAGCTATGCAGAGAGGTCCTTGCGGGGAACTGGAGAAGCAGAAGAAAGGGAAGGAAAACTGAACATCTCAGGGTGAAGGAAAGGTTGAGGCTGACAAGGACACAACGGAAGGCCACCATCAACAGTTCAAACCACTTCCCCTCCCATGGGAGACACAGCAGTGGTTCTGTAACCTGGAGCTGGGACTTGCAAGAGGAGGTTCAGTTCTTCTGTAACTGGAACCGTTGTGCTCTGCTGTCTCCTGAAAACTGGCCGACAGTGCACAGAACCAGGGTTTACCCTGTAAATGCCCATATTCAGTGCTAGGATGTTTGAGTGCAAGCCTATATGTAGAAGTGAGCACGATGCTGTGATAAAATGTGTGTACCTGGGGTTTTGGAGGAAAAAAAAAGAAGGTAGAATACACCCATCGCTATTCCAAGGCAGCAAAGAAATTGTGACACCTTAAAACAGATACACATAAAAAATCCATTTTGTTTCTCTAATGGGTCTAATGAGAGTGATGGTAGCAACAGCCAGGTAAGGTGAATGGAGATTTAAACATAAGCTCATTTCAGACTGCATACTTAATGTTTCAATCAAAATGTCCCATAATTAAACTTTTAAATAGTTCATATTCTCCAAGAAAAGCTAAGAAAAAGGGAGATGGAATCCTGTAATATTCAATGAAATAAATTAACCTCTGAGGAAATTCATCTAAAAAATCACACTGAGGGAGATGCTACATTAGTTTTGAGATGCCTGTGGAATAGCCAGAGGAGACATTTATCAGCCTTTTCTCACACTGATACGGAGAAATACTTGAGACTGGGTAGTTTATATATATATATATATTTTTTTTTTTTTTTTTTTTTT
>NC_045442.1:128938972-128942295 GCF_002776525.5 Piliocolobus tephrosceles | reverse complement strand
GTTTGAAGGTCCAGCTATGCAGAGAGGTCCTTGCGGGGAACTGGAGAAGCAGAAGAAAGGGAAGGAAAACTGAACATCTCAGGGTGAAGGAAAGGTTGAGGCTGACAAGGACACAACGGAAGGCCACCATCAACATTTCAAACCACTTCCCCTCCCATGGGAGACACAGCAGTGGTTCTGTAACCTGGAGCTGGGACTTGCAAGAGGAGGTTCAGTTCTTCTGTAACTGGAACCGTTGTGCTCTGCTGTCTCCTGAAAACTGGCCGACAGTGCACAGAACCAGGGTTTACCCTGTAAATGCCCATATTCAGTGCTAGGATGTTTGAGTGCAAGCCTATATGTAGAAGTGAGCACGATGCTGTGATAAAATGTGTGTACCTGGGGTTTTGGAGGAAAAAAAAAGAAGGTAGAATACACCCATCGCTATTCCAAGGCAGCAAAGAAATTGTGACACCTTAAAACAGATACACATAAAAAATCCATTTTGTTTCTCTAATGGGTCTAATGAGAGTGATGGTAGCAACAGCCAGGTAAGGTGAATGGAGATTTAAACATAAGCTCATTTCAGTCTGCATACTTAATGTTTCAATCAAAATGTCCCATAATTAAACTTTTAAATAGTTCATATTCTCCAAGAAAAGCTAAGAAAAAGGGAGATGGAATCCTGTAATATTCAATGAAATAAATTAACCTCTGAGGAAATTCATCTAAAAAATCACACTGAGGGAGATGCTACATTAGTTTTGAGATGCCTGTGGAATAGCCAGAGGAGACATTTATCAGCCTTTTCTCACACTGATACGGAGAAATACTTGAGACTGGGTAGTTTATATATATATATATATTTTTTTTTTTTTTTTTTTTGAGGCGGAGTCTCGCTCTGTCCCCCTGACTGGAGTGCAGTGGCCGGATCTCAGCTCACTGCAAGCTCTGCCTCCCGGGTTTATGCCATTCTCCTGCCTCAGCCTCCTGAGTAGCTGGGACTACAGGCGCCCGCCACCTCGCCCGGCTAGTTTTTGTATTTTTAGTAGAGACGGGGTTTCACCGTGTTAGCCAGGATGGTCTCGATCTCCTGACCTCGTGATCCGCCCGTCTCGGCCTCCCAAAGTGCTGGGATTACAGGCTTGAGCCACCGCGCCCGGCTGAGACTGGGTAGTTTATAAAGGAAAGGGGTTGAATTGACTCACAGTTCCTCATGGCTGGGGAGGCCTCAGGAAACTCACAATCATGGCAGAAGGCAAAGGAGTGTCAGATACCTTCACAGGGTGGCAGGAAGGGGTGAGTGCAAGCAGGGGAAATGACAGATGCTTATCAAACCATAAGATCTCATGAAACTTGCTCACTCTCACAAGACCAGCGTGGGAGAAACCACCTCCATGATCCAATTACCTCCACCTGGTCCCGCCCTTGACTTGTGGGGAATGTGGGGATTGCAGTTCAAGGTGAGATTTGGGTGGGGACACAGAGTAAAAGCATATCAAGATACATATATACATACATACATATTAATACATATATACATATGTGTGTATATATATATATATATATATAGTGTGTGTGTGTGTGTGTGTGTTCTCTATCTACCTATCATTTAAAAAATCAAGCTGGGAAAAATATTCTTCCAAGTCGACCCTTAGATGCTTGTTCTGTGCAGCTCTGGGTAAAGATGACGCTGCCCAGAGATGAGAATGCGCCCAGGAAACCAGGAAGAGGCCAAGGTGAATCTCACAGAAACTAAGCACACAAATCTCAGGACATATTACAACACTAAAAGGAATTGTATTCCAGAAATCAGGTTATCGATCTAAAATTATTTGTATTAGTTTTCAAATTGTATATGATGAAAACTTTTAATATTTTAAAACAGAAAAAATATTCAATGAGAGGAATTCAGGCAGAGGAAAACCTACCAAAAAATACAAAACACAAACAAAAACCCGGTAAGAATGTTCTTAGTCACCCACGAGTTTCTGGCCATACATCATGAGGAACAGACCACAATTTTATGTTAAAATCAAATCTTTTTAATACCATAGTCAATATCGTCCGATCAATTTGGTGGTATTATTAAAACAATTACAATAACAAAAACTGAAGATCTCTTGGGCACTCTATAACATCAATCAAATATGATGACTTCTCTTTAAATTACCATTCAATAGCCTTTTAAGTGTATTGATTTGAAACATTTTATCAATGCTATTAGCATCACTAGTAATAATGATCATTGATTATGTACATAACATTTGCTAGCATAAGCACTAAAAGTTTTTCTATTTATTATCTCTAATTCATACAAGAATTTTCAAGATGAGAATTGTTTTTCCTATTTTAAATATTGAAAAAACTAGGCTCAGATTAATTAATTAAGTTGGTTAAAGGCACGCAGTAAATACTGGATTTGTATTGTGAGTGCAGGCTAACCTGCTCCAATGAAAGTAATTTTTTTTTTTTTTCTATTTGGGAGCTCTTTTACAAACATAGTTAACTGATTTTTGAAGGAAAATCACTGAGAATGGTTTAAATATGTATGAACCTTAATTAGTACATAGTACCTGGTAGTACCATTGAGAAAGTAAGGGCTTCTTTTTCACATAACAAGACAAGAAAATCATTCTCATAGAAAAAAGCCAAGCACTGGGTTTTATAACATATCTATGTAAGTCTTCCTCTTTTTCTGCCTGCTTTGTGAAGAAAATGACATAAGCAAATGTGCTCACACACACATAAGCACAGCCTTCTCTAAGACAGAGATTCTGTCCTCTTGTTCTAATTTGGGGTATTATAAAAATTAAAGCAGAACCTTTGTTCTAATTTGGGAGACTAGAACAATTAAACCAGGGAAACATAGCTGAACATAAAACTGAAACAGAAGTGAAGATCACGCTGTCTGTTACATAAACTTCACTTTCAATCCCAGATCAATGCATTGAGAGAGAGAATCAAATGTTTATCTCGGAAAAATGCCAGAGTTTGAGGAAAGGAAGGAGCTGGAACGGTGGTGTCCACACATCTTGCCATGACCCTCCGCCCCTTAGAAGAGCTTTGGGTTTCACCACTTTTTCTTTTCATCCTAGGTCATTCTCTTCAGCACAAATGGTTGGGTCACACAAAGAAGCTACACAAATAAGAAGGGACATGATGGAGTTCCTTGGTTATTCATGTTTCTCAGAACATTATTAGTTGCCTTTTATCCATAGACAAAGTAGTAGGTGTGGTGCAGGTGTATTGAGGAGGTGGAGAGGTGGCAGGTGTGGTGCAGGTGTATTGAGGAGATGTGGAGGTGGCAGGTGTGGTGCAGGTGTATTGAGGAGGTGTGGAGG
>NC_045442.1:128933377-128938962 GCF_002776525.5 Piliocolobus tephrosceles | reverse complement strand
TTGTCAGAGTGAATTTAAAAAAGGACCAAACCCTATGCTATCTAAAAGACCTCCACTTGAATATAAAGAATGACATCAGTTAACAGCAAAGCGATAGAGAAAGATATACCATGGTAACCCTAATCAAAAGAAAGCTGGAGGAACTATGTTAATTTCACACAGAGCCAACTTCAGTGCAAGGAAAATGATCATGGATAAAGCATAGCACTACATAATAATTAAGGGGTCAACTTTTCAAAAAGACATAAAAATCCTTACATTGCAGGCACCTAAGCACAGAGCACCAAAATGCATGAGGCAAAATCTCATAGAACTACAACAAGCAATAGATGGATCCACTACAATAGCTGGAGACCACGACAGTCCTCTACAGAGATGGGCAGAGCCCACAGGCAGGAATTCAGGAAAGACAGAGAAGAGAACTCAGCAGCACCATCAAGTAATGGGACATTATGGCAACTTCACCCAACCACAGCAGAATACACACTCTTCTCAGGACCACCTGGAACATTCACCAAGGTCAGCCATATTCTGGGGCATAAAACACACAATTTTAAAAAATCACATAAGATATATTTTCAGACCAGAATGGAATTAAAGTAGAAGTCAATAACAGTGAGATAACCGGAAAATTCCTAAATATTTAGAAACTAAACAACAGAACTCTTATGGATCAAAGCAGAAGTCTCAAGATAAATTAAAATATATGTGATCTAAATTATTAAAGATAAACTTATATAAATATGTGGCAGTGATCAGAAGAAAATGTTTACTATGAAATGTATACATTAGAAAATAATAAAGATCTAAAATCAATAACCTAAGCTTCAACCTTAGGGAACTAAGGTAAGAAGACCAATTTAAAAGCTAAGGTACTTGGAAGAAAAAGTAACAAAAGGTAGAATAGAAGCCAATAAAATTGAAAACAGAAAACAATACAGAAAATCAAAGAAAACAAAAGCTGGAAGGCCAGGCATGGTGACTGGAACCTGCAACTCCTGTGTTTTGAGAGGCCGAGACAGGAGGATCACTAGAGGTCAAGAGGTCGAGGCGTCATTGAGCTATGATCTTGACACTGCACTCCAGCCTGGGTGAAAAAACAAGATCCTGTCTCAAAAAAATAAATACATAAATAAACCTGGTTTTTTGAAAAGATCATTAAAATCAATAAACCTCTATCTAGGTTCATGAGAAAAGAGGGAGAATTACCAATGGTAAATTACCAATGTCAAAAATGAAAGTGGGGTCATCACTACTGATCTCGTGGTCATTAAAAGGAAAATAAAGGTAGACCACAAACAATTTTCTGCCTACAATTTTGATAACTTACATAAAATAGACCAATTCCTTGAATGACAATCAACCAAAACTCACCCAAGGAGAAACAGACAATCTGAATAGCCCAAAACTATTAATAAATTGAATTAATAATTAATAATCTTCCAAAAAAGAAAACCCCAGGCCCAGATGGTCTTACTAGTGAATTCTACCAAAGATTTAATATAGAAATAATTCCAGTTCTGAACAATTTCTTCCAGAAAATTGGGAAAACAGAAGGAACACGTTCTAACTTATTCTACGAGGCAAGAATTATCCTGATGTCAAAATCAGTTACACAATGCAAGAAAAGCTAAATCCACACCAGCGTCACTCTTGATCATAGATGCAAATCATCAGAAATATATTAGCAGAATGAACCCAACAATGCATAAAAATAATTAGAAACCTTAAAAAAGTAGCATTTACCAGCCATGTGAGCCTAGTTTAAAATTTGAAAATAATCAATGTAATCCATCACATCACACAGCTAAAGAGGAAAAATCATTTTTCTCAGTTGCAAAAAGAGATACACCTAAAAACCTTTGTGACTACTGAAGTTGCATTTCAAATGATTCTGAGTTTCCAGGTTGCTGAAACAAAGAAACCTGAACACATTGGATTTGTTATGTGATAGACTTATGGTAAAAAGAAGGACAGGGATGAATTTTTTGCCTTCATAATACATTATAATTAGAAATGATTTAAAATATAAATTTTGTAACATTGATACAAGTTGAATTTTTATTTCCTTTTTTAGTTAAATCATATTATATTTGATAAGAAATAGAACCCCTTAATAGAAGGAGACACTATAGATGCAGCCTGTTATGTAATAATCAAGAAAGACTCAATGATATTAAATCAGCATCACTGCTTTTAAGCTTGAATTAGCTTTTATTTTACAAATGTATGTAAAGAAGAATACGCAGTCATTATATTACTATACAGTAAGTTGGGCCTTCAGTCTTAGAAAAGCTTTACTTTCATTCTATGAAAAATGGAAGGCTTTCTGTGACAATATTTTCCTCTTTGTTTCAGTCACTAGAAAATCCAGAGTCCATCCTGAAATTCAACTTTAATAGTCATGGAAAACCTCATGATGTATTTTAATAAACCGACTTCTCCTTATGTTAATTTTACTATTATATTGATTTTTCAGGCAGTCTTGAAGGAAGGTTTCCTTACTGTTCTAACAAGTGTTGAAATAACTTTTTTAACAGAACTAAAAGAAAAAATACTATCACCAAAATAATAACTCAAAAACAGATGTCATTTAGCAGTCATAGCGACATTAATTCTGTGGATGAAGCATGAGATTAGAAGTCAAGTCATTTAATTTCTCTTACACTGCAATGTGATTTCTGCTAACATTAATTGTTACAACCTTTTTTTATCTTCCAACCTTTTGCTGTTTCTCCTCCTCCTCATCTCTCGCCTTGGTTTTCTGCTTCTGTGTCAAAGAGGCCGCGTCTTTCTCCATCGTATGACAAACAATTTTCCTGAAATGAGACTCCGACTGGTGTCACCGGGCTTTGTCACAGCTGTCTCCCTCCCATATGCTTTCTGGAAGAGTCGTTTTTGTTTATTTATTCAACTTAAGTTCTTTACTATTTAGTTTTCCAGAGAGGAGAAAGCAAAGATCTCTTGTCTCTGCACCGTGTCTAGGGGAAGAATCCCTGCCTAAGACAGGCCGCATCAGATGGCCACTGCTCTGCTGGTAAAACAGTGCACTGCTGGTTCCTCTACTTTTATTTTTGATGGCTTCCATCATCTAATCTATTTACCATGCAGAATCAGAGCACATCTCTTAAAAATACATTAAACAAACCGGCGCGGTGGCTCACGCCTGTCATCCCAGCACTTTGGGAGGCCGAGACGGGCGGATCACGAGGTCAGGAGATCGAGACCATCCTGGCTAATATGGTGAAACCCCGTCTCTACTAAAAATACAAAAAAATTTAGCCGGGCGAGGTGGTGGCGCCTGTAGTCCCAGCTCCTCGGGAGGCTGAGGCAGGAGAATGGCGGGAACCCAGGAAGCGGAGCTTGCAGTGAGCTGAGATCCGGCCACTGCACTCCAGCCTGGGCGACAGAGCCAGACTCCGTCTCAAAAAAAAAAAAAAAAAAAAAAAAAAATACATTAAACAACGATATTCTCATACCTGAAACCTTTCCATTCTAGCTGCCTGAGACTCCCTCCTTGTCAGTCTCAGTAAATTTATCTTCAATCCCGCACTCTTTGTTCAGGAAGCTCCACACATACTGCCTATCTCCTCCCCTCTTCCTCCTGCTTCTCCCCTTTTCCTCCTCCTCCTCCTCCTCCCCCTCCCCCTCCCCTGTCTCCTTCCTTATCCTGCTTCTTTTGTTCTGGTAAGAACACTAAACATGAAGTCTCCCCTATTAACAGGTTTTTAAGTGCACAGTAGTATTAGCTGCAGACGTGGTGCACAGCAGATCTCTGGAACGTATGCATTTTCTATTCCTGAAACTTTATACCTTTGAACAGAAATGTCTCAGTCCACCTCCCCTCAGTCACTGCCAAGCACCACGCTACTCTCTGAATCTAACATCTTTAGAAACCTCATAGAAGTGAGATTATGCAGTATTTGTCTTTCTGTGTATTGCTGAGTCACATCTCGCAGGTTCATCCATGTTGTGCCACATGGCAGGATTCCCTTCTGTTTTAAAGCTGAATAATATTCCACTGCATACACACACCACACACATACACACACACACTGCATTTTCTTCATCCACCAATGGACACTGAAGCTGTTTCCATATCTTGGCTATTATGGATAATGCTGTAATAAATATGGAAGAACAGGTAGTTCTTCAAGATCTTGACTTCAGTTCTTCTGGAGACACTCCCAGAAATGAAGTGAGATTGCTGAATCATATAATAGTTCTATTTTTAATTTTTTGAGGCACTGCGTTACCGTTTTCCACAGTGGCTGAGTCACCGTGTGCACAAGGGTTCCTTCTCTGCATCCTCATTGACACTTGTCATCTTTTGTTTTCTGATAATAGCCATAATTCCTAGAAAAACATAGAAGAAAAGCTTCATGACATTGGTGTTGACAATTTCTGGAATATGATACCAAAAGCACAGGCAACAAACGCAAATGTAAAAGCAAAGTAAAAGTACATCAAACTACAAAGTTTCTGCACAGCATTCATAGAGTGAAAAGCCTACCTACAAAATGGCAGAAAATATCTGCAAACCATACAGCTGATAAGGGGTTAATGTCCAAACACACGAGGATCTCCTAAAACTCAATAGCAGAATCATCATCATCATCATCATCATCATCATCATCGTCATCATCATCATCTTACTTGAAAATGGGCAAACGGCCTGAACAGACATTTCTCCAGAGAAGACATACGCATGTCCAGCAGGCATAAGAAAAGCTGCTCAACGTCACTCACTGTCAGGGAAATGCAAATCACAACCACAATCAGGACACTCCCACAGCTTCTCAAACACAGCAGGGCTCCTTCCTCTCAGTGGCACCAGTGCTTGGTCTCCTCTGAGAGGCCCCCTCACCCCAGGCCCATCCTCCCCACACCCCCAAGACCAGTTCTTTCTCTTCCTGAGAGTCTCTGTTCAGCTTTCATGTCCTGGCTTTTCCTAACCCCTTAGACTATGGTTTTATTTTCACCCCTAATTTTATTCCTTCATAACACTCATTTTAAAATGACATTTTTAAATGGATTTGCCTCATATCACACTAATTTTCCACTGGACTATAAGGCCTCTGAGAATAGGGACTGCGTCTCTCCTGTTCACATTGTGTCCACAGCCCTGCCCCTCCTTCTCATACACAGCAGGTGCTACATATGCTTGTGAAGACTAATGTAGCCCAAAATTTTGTAGCACACATGAGAGAATGGGAGATTGGAATTGCTCTCTTCTGCTTTATTCCAAGAGTCTCATGGTTTAATCATGATTCACTGCAGGCACACATTAAGTCACCTAAGCAGTTGGTGATGGAGAGCAAAGATTTTGGAAACTGGTTTCCTGGGCACGTGAAAGTTCTCAGAGTACCTTAGGAATTGCTGCAGAAAAGGGTGGAACATGGCAAGGAGGTGATGGCCGCAGGACTCTGAGCCCAATCTCTGCTTTTAAACAATCAGTGTCAAATGTCCTGGCCTTACATCTCCAGCTTCTACTTGAGTTTGCGTGTGAAAGAGGAAGAGGAAGAGGAGGAAGAGGAAGGAAGAAGAAGAAGAAGAAGAAGAAGAAGAAGAAGAAGAAGAAGAAG
>NC_045442.1:128911410-128933277 GCF_002776525.5 Piliocolobus tephrosceles | reverse complement strand
GGGGGGAGGAGGAGGAGGAGGAGGAGGAGGAGGAGAGAAATGTGCTGCTACCAAAAAAAAGTCCTTAAAAATTCAAATCTAGACATTGAAGTTAGTGATTAAGGACGCTTTCATCTCCACAAGCAGGTTGATGAAGTGAGACACTGCTCTGGGTAATTCAGTATTAACTAGAATATTAAATATATTAATAATTAAGATTTGGGGCATGAGTTAAACTATCCTGTATGCTTTTCAGCTTAACCTTACACGTGCAGATGCGTACCAGCTATGGCAGAGCTTAAACACTTGCTGGATGAAGCGCAGCTCATCACAGATCACACTCTGGGGCTGAACGCGAGTTACTGATGCCTGCTCTTAGGTCTTTTGTCTGGTGCTTGAATCGTGGTGTTTGCCAGGGGCGGAGGTTTCCTTAGGAATGGTGGGTGCTGGGAGGAGCTCGCTCATTCTGTCAGCTTTGAAGAGCTTGATATCCAGTCACCTAATATCCAAACATACAAGAGTCTCCTAAAACTCAATAGCAGCATAATAATAATGATAACAAACTGGACTTGAAAACAGGCAAAGGGCTTGAATAGACATTTCTCTAAAGGAGACATATACACGGCCAACAGGTAAAGGAAAAGGTACCCTGATGTATTATATGCATTGTTGGCAGAAGGGTTTTATCTACCTGTCTGTCATGTGGGAATGATCTGATAATTCTACCAGAAAACGAATACAAATGACCTTTAAAACACCAAGGTTGTTGAAAGAGTCAACAAGATAGAATTTCTCATTAAAATTGCCCTCATGGCACCAACATGGCGTCACTTGACTTAGAAGTGGCTTCTAGCAATTCACGAAAACAGAGTGCTCCTAGGCCATGGGGGCTGTTGTCCTTAGGCAAAAGTATCAGGTTGTGGATCCTAAGTTCACCTCCACTAAACCACTAGAACAGGCCTGAGGTAATTTTTACATTCAGGGGTTTAATGCTGCCCAGTGTCTGAGAACGTAAGGGCTTATCAAAGAAGGCACAGGGTTGAGATCAGGGAAAATATATGACTGTCTTGGCCATCAACTGTACCTTCCTAAAGTTCGAACAGAGTTCTTCAGAAACTCTTTACTGCCGTCGGTAAAGTCTATTCATGTAGTCCATCGAATAATTACATCTCAAGGAGAGCACAGTCAAAAAAATCCATATAGAAAATTTATTTTGAGGAAGATCAATGATGACTGCTTATTGTAAGTGTTTCAAAGTTATCAGAAAAGCAGAATTCATTTCAACAGAGGACAAAGCTGCAAATGAGGCTCTGAGAAGTTTCCAGAAGGATGATCTGCAGGATAGAATGGACTGCATGTCGTGTCCCAGGACAGAGCCGTGGACGATGAATGAAACATTCAGCACCACGCAGGGAAGATGAGTATGGAAATCAGGAGAGGATCTCGCAATGGAAACGAATGATGGGAGCCTGCTAACATTGATTGAGAAATTCCATTGATTGGGCGTGACAAGAACGGATGCCTGAATAAAGGAGCTGGCATAATCGGAGAAGCAGAATGTACTAGGAAGGTGCTGGAAAAGAAATCTCCAGCTCCGTCAGAAAATGTGCTAAGTCACTCTCTCTCCGTGGCCCTTTCATCAAAGCAGCAGATAGCAAAGAGGTAATGAAGCCAGAAAACATCAAAAGCTGCCTGAAGGAATCGCTGGTGAGTGTCAGGAAGCCGCTAGAGACACCAAGAATGCTCCCCAAGATTTCACGTCTGGAATTAAGTCATTAGTTATTTAACTATGTCAAAGGGGCCAAAGGAAAAATCTTTGCTTAGGTATAATAATGATAGAAAAGTAAAGAACAATTCTCTAGTTATTATTAATATTTGATTAGGGAAAAAAATCCCTGGGCTGGAAATCAATAGTCCGAGATCAGCCACTAATTACCTGTCTGGTCTTGAGTAAAATACTTAATATTTCTTGGCATCAGCTTTCCCCTTTATAAAAGGTGTCTGACCATTTTCAACCTGACCTCTAGGGATCTGCCCGGGATGCCCAAGCCCCAGGGGACTCTGGAGGCAGAATTAGCACTAAAGAGGGATGCAGAACCCCTACTTACACTCCCCAACACCCACACCCACACCTTATCCAGGTGACACTCACATCCACACTTCATCCAGGTGAATTCTTTGCCAAGTCTTCTGCTTTTCACTACCCAACACCCACATCCACACCTCATGCAGGTGAGTTCTTTGCCAAGTCTTCTGCTTTTCTGTGGGCTAGATTTTCTTGAAGAAGTGTGGGCTAGATTTTCTTGAAGAAGTGGTCTTACTTAAAAATATATATTTAAAAAGTAATGAACTTGACTCCTTACAACTAATGCACCATAGATTCAGTCCCATTTTCATAAGGAGATGCTAACTGTACTCTAAATGAAAATATCACACGCGAAACCTGATCTTCCATTGTATAGACACATACTCTTTCACCGTTAGGAGAATGTGTCAAAAGAATTCAACTGATATTTCCCCACTATCATTACAATGTATTGAGCTATGGTTTTTAAATAAAATAAATTATTCTAACAGTGGATATGCAAAGTATCAATAATCACAGATAACTTTGCACCAGTATTAGATTTTAAGTCTATCCCTCTCCTTTGTCCCCTCCTCCCCCTCCTCACTTTGCCCCCAGGACTGATGTCAACTCTTACTCCTTTTCCTCAGTGTGTTTTTGATTTTCCTGAATCACTGCAACTCCCTGGGTATACTTCCAGGTTCCAACTTTCTATTTTAACATTTAAAACAATTGTAATTCCTCTTTTCCATTTAAACCTCACCACTTTGCTCAGAATCACCACAAAATACCCTTTCTTTATTTTTGCTGTCTCTCTCCAACCTAGAATAGCTCTGGTGGCCACTGTGGCTCACCAAGTATTTATAAATTTTGGCCTTCCTGGCCATGCCATAAATGCACTCTCTGATCCCGCGATTGGGAGGTGCCACGTGATTAATCTTACCTAACAAATTGTGAGCAGAAATAATTGCATGTCATTTTGAGCATGAAGCATTTAGTTGCTGGTGTGAAGCCCTCCAGAGTTCTACTTCCTTCTGGCAAAGTGACCTTCAGTGTCTAAGGTGGTAGCTGTACTGACAGCTTGGGTTCTTGAGAAACTCCAATAAACAGAGCCCCCAGCTAGCTTGCCGTGCATTTGCAGTAGGGATGAAAAATAAAGCTCAGTTCTTTAATCCACTAAGGTGTGGGGGTTGGTATGTGAATGTATCAAAACCTAGGCTAATCTAACTGATAAAAGTAATTAACACACTAGGAAAGTAAAACAGCATGAAGTGTATCCAGTCCTATGAATTCCGCGGGATGCATTCAGAAAGGAGCCTGTTGGCAAAGTGGCTTTTTGTATCTTCTCTTCCTGTTCCCTGAGTTCATCTGGGATAAAACTTACAACTTTCTGAACAGCTTTCAGTAAAAAGGTGAGTCCTACTTTAGTAATTTCAATCATTTAAAATATCGTTCTCAAAGCCAGCCAAAGCATCTCCTTTCTCCCCCTACCCTCTCATCCCCGGTTCAGCTCCGAATCTGTTGAAGATCCGCGGAGGGGGAGGCGTGCTCCTGGTTTGCACTGCTATTTCACTCCCAGCTTTACCGTTTTCTGTTGCTACTTTAATTCCTCCAAGTCAGGGAGGAGAGAAGGGCTCTCAGCAGAAATGGAGTAAAGGCTTTAACAAGGTGACTCTAGCTCTGCAAGGAGCTCCCCCAGACCTCATGACCTGAGGGCAGGCGTTGGTGTCCAGGTGCCCACGTGGCAAGGGAGGCATCAGGACGGGCACAGTGAGAGTGGTCTCCGCTTTGTCTCGGACCTCGGCTGGGAAGACTCAGTGACCCAGGGTAACTTCGATGCAGAGTTGGGGTCCCTGGAGCCTTCATCACTCCCAGGCTCAGCGTCTGGGCTGGAAGAGCTTCAAGATGGGAAAGATTCTCCATGCTCCCTGTGGCCTCTCCGTGGGGCTGGGCTTCTCTACAGCTGGGGCCTGGAGGTCCTCAGACTCCTTCTGCAGGTGGGGGGATCTGAGCTCCAAGTGAGAGCTGCCTGGTAGCAAGAGTCAATACGGTACTGCCTTCATGACAGCCTCCAGGGTCCCACAGCTCACTCCCACTCTTCTCTACCTGGTAAAATAGCTATAGCGGCACCCACCCACCCACAGCGACAGGAATGAGAACCACTTCCTACAGCGGGTGACCAGGCTGCACTGTGTGTAGTACCTGACACCGGAGAGGAAGATCCTGGGCCCTCCTGGAGATCAGAGTCCACCAGACCAGTGCCCAGCCCCATCACCAGACCAGTGCCCAGCCCCATCACCAGACCAGTGCCCAGCCCCATCTGATACCCACACTCAGGCTCACACACTGGGAATGAGGCAGGCTCTTCTCAAGACCCTGGGGACCTCAGCACAGCAGGCCTCACTGAGTGCAAGTCGCTTTTAAGAACCCTGTGGACACCTGCCCCTCAACTACTTACGAAGACTTGCTGGGAAGCCACTACCAGCCCCCTTGCTCCCCAGGGAAAGAGAGTCAAGCCGAGACCAGCCCCATAGCCGGCTGCAGCACCCACAGCTCCCCCAGAATCCTGCATCCTAAAGCACCAGGAGCAGCAGGAGACCCCACCTATTGTCCCCCGTCCCAGTTGCCCCCACCTCCACGTCCACAAGAACTCCCCCACCTCCTGCTCCACTGCAAGGATAGAGAGTCGGTGGCTCCAGAGTCACACCCCTAAGGGCTTCTGCAACGCGGCTGCCTTCAGCCAGGGAGGCAGCTCCGGGCTCTCCTCCTACCTGGCACCTGGAATCTTTGGCTGGGTGACCCCTCACTTGGCTCTGACGCTAGGGGAGGGAAGAAGCACACTCTGCCTCAGCCAGCAACTCGTTACTGGATGATGAATGCTATGGACTGCAGGTCTGTGTCCCCCCCAAATCCATGTGTTGGAACCCCAACTCCCAGTGGAATGGCATGAGGAGTGGGGCCTTTGGGAGGTAAGGAGGTCATGGGGTGATACCCTGTGATGGACTCGGTGTCCTTCTAAGCAGGGACACCAGGAGAAAGTGCACTTCCTCCCTGCTCCCCTCCAGGTGAGAAGGTGGCAAACCCAGACTCAGGCCCGGATCAGACATGGAACCACCAGCGGCTTCATCTCGGACGTCCAGCGTCCTGAACTCGGAGGGCTGCATTTAGATTTGTAACTCCCCCATCTACAGTTCAAAGACAGCCCCTCCAGCTCCTGGGACCCCTGGCCATCATTTGATCTGGGCAGGAGACAGATGAGGGTCAAGTCTTAGCGGAAAGCATTTCACTCTCTTTAGATTCCCAGGGTAATGATGCACATTAATGATACACATTGTCTTCAACTTTGGTGACTTAGGTTGAAATTCTGAGAGAACTGAAGTCCCTCCAACACCAGTTACACAGTCGAATGTAGGAAGGGACATTGGATTATCAGAAACGAAGAACTTAGAATATGCTTTCTGCAAGATGCAGGGCATTCGGCTCTGAGAGGAAGAGAAGGCGCCCTGAGATGCGGTGGATCATGTCAGTGCCCCTTCACGCAGCTTTGATTGTAGCAAAGGATGCAATAAAAATTAATAAAAAAATTAATTCCCTGCTGTTACGCTTGAACACCAAACCCAAGTTCATGAGAAGGGCCAACAAAAACCTTAAGAGGGAAGGTCTTATTCCTCTCTTTAGCGAAGCTGTTTCCAACAAAGTCACCAAACCCAACGCACTGCAGCTTCTCTCGTAAGGGCGAGAACCCTCAGAAACCCGGGGCTGTGCTGGCTGCCGCGGCATTCAGCAGAATTGCAACGTTTCAGGTTTCCGGTTTTATCAATTTCCCTTCACAGCTTCTCATCCCAGCTCTGGTGTTTGACAGTTTCATTTCCATAACTCGTTAAATATTCAATGATTCATAACAACAATTTTCCTTGTAATTGTATTGTTCTCATTATGGCATCAAATTCTTGTACCAAATACCAAAAGCAGAAATACCCACTTTAAATAAGGACATTTTCATTGTCATTTTCCTTGCATTATATTATCAAAAGGAGCTTTTTGCAAAAGACTTCCAAATATTACTGAAAGATGTCTCACTATTGTAACTTGGTGCAAATGAGAATTATGAAACAAAAAAGCCAGGAAGGCAAGAATATTCAACCAGTGTCACACTAACTAGAGAGGAAGTTAAGAGAGTGTGAAATCAAAGAATAATCAATTTCCCAAAGGAACCAGGTGCTGCTCTTGCCGTGCCAGGTTATTTCAAGGGCACAAGAAAGGCAGGGGAGACTGCAGAAGTTTGATCAAGAGGAATATAGTGGAAGACGGAGAAGCAAGCCTGGGTTTTTCCACTGAAGAAAGCCGCTCCTGACTCGCATCTACTGTTTACAATACATTTCTAGAGTTTGACAGGGTGATGCTTTCAGGCCAAAAAAAAAAAAAAAAAGAAAAGCTGGGGGGGATGCCAAAGTTACTCCTAATGGTGCTTGCAGGAGGCCATGAATTCAGAGTAGCCTCTCAGGAGGTAGAGCCATGGAAGGCAGTGTGTAGACCTGGCTTACCCAAATATTCAAATCCTTGCTCTGTGGTTTACAGGCTGCCAGCTTTGAAGCTCAGATTTTTCCTGTCTTCATTTCCTTTCAGTGTAGTTTAGCATCTGGGATCCAGCATTTCCACAGTACCCTCAAGAGTCTCCGACAGTCCTTCTTTCATCCCCCCATGGCACGAAAGGCAGCTTCAGTAAACCAAGGTTCTTCATGTTTTCACCCTGTGAGGAGAAGCCCCACACAGGGCAGGCAGGACCCACGGCCAGTTCAAGCTCAACAGCCTCCAGGGAAACGTAAGGAAGATGCCCCATGCTGGACAGATGCCATGGGTTCCCCCCTCCTCTTGGAACATGTGTTCAAATCCCAAGTATACTTCCAGCAGGAGGTACCCCCTGCCCTCTGTAGCCCCCTCTGCCCCAGTTCACATGGGGAAACATTTCCTCCAGGAATCACAGTCATTCTCCTTCATCTGTCTTTCAGTTTGCTAAAAAGACTTCCACCGTGGTTGCTCATCTTGGCATGAGGAAGAAATGCATGAGACTTTAATAAAAAGTCCAAAGCCAACAAAACCATCTCAACATCTGAAGAAACCTGTTCTGGTGAGGAAACTGCAGACCTGTGTTTTTCCAGAGTCAGAAGAGTTAGGAAATGAAGTCATTAAGGCAGAAACATCCTCTGATATGTAAAACGGGGCTGATTAAAATGGATGGCTAAGCCACACCTTAGTATAATATTACATATTGACAATATTTGCAGAAGAACAACATCCCTTTGAAGAGACAAATAGTGACTCAGTTGGATTTCTCAGGTGTTTGGAATCCCTCAAGTTGCAATTACACGTCAGGTCTTTAAAACAAACAACATACAATTGCGGGCAGGCACGTTTGGCTCATACCTGTCATCCCAGCACTTTGGGAGGCGAACTGCCTGAGCTCAGAAGTTCGAGACCAGCCTGGGCAAGATGGTGAAACCCCGTCTGTACTAAAATACAAAAACAGAAATTAGCTGCGTGTGGCAGGTACCTGTAATCCCAGCTACTTGGGAGGCTGAGGCAGGAGAATTGCTTGAACCTGGGAGGCAGAGGTTGCAGTGAGCCAAGATCAAGCCACTATACTCCAGCCTGGGCAACAGAGCGAGACTCCATCTCTTCCAAAAAAAAAAAATGAGTTCCATCAAGTTGTCAATAATGGTGTCTCATTTTTTGTAACTGGCATTTTTAAATCCATTCCATCAAAGCAAATAAATACAAGCCAAATACTCCTATAAATGTGACAGAGAAAGGTGATATTTTCAGAGGATGCCCGTAAGAAGGAAGCCTGGATTCACCAGGACACCATTTGGTTGTTCCCAGCTGACCCCTCCCAGCGTGAGTTTCCTCGCATGACAGCCCACTTCTGTGACCCTCAGTCAGCTTCCCTTGCTCCGTGGAAACTGTTCGAGCGTCGACTTCCTGCCGCAGAGTTCATGCACCACAGCTGTGCTGGCAAATCCTGCATCCACAGGCAATATATGCCCATTTAAATCTAAGCGAAATGAATTAAAATTAAATACAATTAAAAACCCAGATTTTTAGCTCCACCAGCCACATTTCACGCCTCGGTCACCACCTGTTGCTGGTGGACAGACAGGTGCAGGTATTTCTCCTACAGAAGTGCTTTAGGGCAGTGCTTGTCACGGCTTTTGCTTTTATAATATGTGTGATAAGTTCTTTGATGTAGCAAAGAAAACTGGACTCCACACAGCGTCCACCTATTAGCTCCAAGCAGCATAGGTTAAAATAATACCTTGTTATTTTTGTATATGCTGGAATTTCAAACTCTGGTCCAGCTGTTAACTCAGTCATCGGAACTGTCAGGCCCTCCTAGAACAGATACTCATTTAGTTTAGAAGAGAGCCAAACGATAATCGTCCTTGTAATAGTAATAGCAATGATAATTATGGTTAATGTTATGCAAATTACTGGAAAACTGGTGCTATAAAAAGACTCACTTCATAATGCCACAAATATATTTCAACGAAGGGCTTCTGCAAAATTGCAGGCCACTTTCCTATCTCCTCTGCATCTGTGTCTTCTGTTCTATTCTCTCTCAGTGGCAGCAATCTCTTATCTTTAATTTCTTTCCTCATTCATACAGGCATCTGTGAAATGGATACATTTACCTTTGATGGTAATAATGGCTAACATTTACTGAGCATACTATATGCTGGCCCCTGCTATGAGGACAGCACAGATTGATCCATTTAGTTCTCCCAGCCACTATGTGAAGCTGATGCAGGTATTAACTCTTAAGTTGTAAATACCAACTGAGATACTTAGGGAAAGTAACCTGTTTGCAGTCAGTCAACCAGAGAGAAAGAGAACCGAGACCTGAACTCAATCAGCGTGAGTTACAACAGACAACCTTAACCGCTGCCTCTTATTCAAAATACCTAACAGAGACTCACTGAGATTTCGAGCTTCTAAAGAAAACATTGGGAATTCTCCCAGAAAAAGAAAAAAAAATGCACATGCACAGAAATGAAATGCCATGTCAAGGCTGCTTTAGGACCTCAGGTTACAGAACAGCTCTCTTAGTCAGTTCCGGCTGCTATAGCAAAGTACCACTTTGAATTTGCTGAAAACACTGGCATGTGTGCCATGTTCCATGTGTCAGGGAGGCCTGTAAACAGCGCACATGGATCTCTCCCAGCTCGGAAGGCTGGGAGTCGGAAGGCTGGGAGCCTGAGGTCAGGGAGCCAGTGTGGTTGGGTCCTGGCGAGGTTCACTTCCAAGTGGCTGCCTGCTCACTTCTTTTTTTTTTTTTTTTTGAGACAGAGTCTCGCTCTGCCACCCAGGCTGGAGTGCAGTGGTGAGATCTCAGTTCATTGCAAGCTCCACCTCCCTGGTTCAAGTAATTTCCCTGCCTCCGACTCCCAAGTAGGCTGGGATTACAGGCATATGTCACCACACCCAGCTAATTCTTTTTTTCTTTTGTGTATTTATAGTAGAGATGGGGTTCACCATGTTGCCCAGACTGGTCTCGAATTCCTGACCTCAGGCAATCCACCTACCTTGGCCTCCCAAAGTGCTGGGATTACAGGTGTGAGCCACCGTGGTGCCCGGGCCAGCCTGCTCACTTCTTACTGGATCCTCACGTAGGGGAGCACTAATCCCATTTATGAGGGCTCAACCCTCATGATCGGATCGCCTTCCAGAGGCCTCCCCTCTTGGTATAATTGCACTGTGGTTTAGGGTTTCCATATGTGAACTGGGGAGGGAGGGACACCACCATGCTCTCATGAGGCAACATCTCCGCATTCCTTTCCTCACACCATAGCCTAATTTCACAGGCACTGAATGACGACTTGCTGTTTAGGTTCTGTCTTCCACTGGGCCTCTGGAAAACTTACTCTGCAGTTGATTTATTCCATTATAACTCACAAAAGAATTCAACCGAGGACATGCTCCAAGATTTTGCTGTGTCATCCCTTTTCGTTTGGAGAGCTTCTGGAAGGCCTCTTGGCACAAAGAGCTGCTGAGCTATCTCTCTACTTTCCTTTTGTATCAAAGTGTTTCTTCCGAGAAGAGGCACCCAGGAACCACGTTTCTCTCCCAGCACACACCTAAGTGGGCGTTAGCGGTTGTTCTCCCAGATGGAACACAAATCGAAATGAGGTCTGAGCTCCGCCACTTCCCAGCCCAGAGGCATGGGGAGCAATGAGCCTCTCGATACACTTGTCACCCCTTGGCTGATTTAGTGATGCGGCTCCACAGAGCAGCTGGAAAGCTGGTGACGAGGGACACAGGGCCACAGATAGAAAGGCAGGTACCTGAACCACCCCTTAGAGAAGGGTCAACCCACACAACCAGGAGCTCTTGTTTTCAATTTCAGCCGAGGTAGAATCACATTTCTCTTACTGTATCCTGAGGCTTGGGGACTTACCTGAGAACATATCTAGCATTCCCTTATCTAGTATATAGAATTGTACCATGATGAGTGTTGCCATAATGGAAAACCTAAACCACGTGGTATTAACTTACCCGTAATGAAATGGATGACAAAACATCTGATATTGGAATCAAGAAAGTTGTCGGCTCAAGTTATGCAGTGCAAAACAGGTAATAAAACCATCTCCCGCATAGACCAGGAAAACGGACCACAAAATTCCAGAGTGTAGTTATAAACCAACGGCTGGAAATAACATGATTATGTGCATTGGATATTATTTGGTTTCTCCTAGAAAGTATTGCAAAACCGTTATC
Source organism: Piliocolobus tephrosceles (assembly GCF_002776525.5). NCBI lineage: Eukaryota > Metazoa > Chordata > Mammalia > Primates > Cercopithecidae > Piliocolobus > Piliocolobus tephrosceles. The sequence continues at coordinate 128,922,461 of NC_045442.1, read as the reverse complement.
TCAAAAAGAGATCAACAGCAACTAAGTTCAGACAGCAGGAGCCTGACGGGGTTGGAAATACTGAATACTCTTGGACCTTAAATATTAAGGAATATGACTCAAAAAGACTCAAAGTAACAGACACCCAGAAAGACTCCTCAAATGAACAAACACGCTGAATCTGATTAAGGCTGTGGCCTTCTCACGTCTTGGTTCAGATGGTCTCAATGTAATCTCAGTTGCAAAGAGGCAATAAATAAGAAAGACGTTAGAATTCCAGTTTTTAGAAAATACAGAATGCATCCTGGCACATGGGGCTAACTGAAAGCAAGTAGTTTTTCTCCCACTTACCAAGGAAACCACAAGTTAGGAATAAAAAGCTTTTGAGGCACAAAACTGCCTGGACAGAAAGCAAGACTTTGTGGTAGGTCCCAGTACAGCACATATTCTATAGACAATGGGACTGAGGACTCCAGAGATGACGCAATTTTCCTTTTTCAAAGAAGTGGACAGTAGGTGAGTTTTAGAACTACATGACTCCTGACCACCAAACTCACAGTTTTCAGAGCTTTAATGTGCACAATATCGCATGCAAAGTATGTTAAATGCAAACTAGAAAAATGTCCAACAAACTTCCATCTGAGTTGAGGCTAGGAATGAGAATCACCATTAAAAATAAGTCCCTCAGCTGGGTGCAGTGGCTCATGCCTGTAATCCCAGCACTTTGGGAGGCTGAGGTGGGTGGATCACGAGGTCAGGAGATCGAGACCATCCTGGCTAACACGGTGAAACCCCGTCTCTACTAAAAATACAAAAAATTAGCCAGGCATGGTGTGGGTGCCTGTAGTCCCAGCTACTGGGGAGGCTGAGGCAGGAGAATGACGTGAACCCGGGAGGCGGAGCTTGCAGTGAGCCGAGATTGTACCACTGCACTCCAGCCTGGGTGACAGAGCAAGAATCTGTCTGAATAAAAAAAAAAAAAAAAAAATTCCTCAGGGTGATTCTCAAGCAGGGTCCACAAATTAAGAGGCACTAAACCATATTAAACAAACAAACAACAACAAAAAAAGATGCTTCACAATAAAATACTGAAACTGTGCAATTAACTTTATAATTAAAATTTAAATAAGGCGAAAGGGATCTCCTTTTCAGAGGCAGTTTTTTCCTTTAGTTTAATCATTCACACTCATTATCGCTAATTCCTTAACAAGAAAAAATACGCGTATGTAATGTTAACTAAGACTTAACTAGCACTGAGTTTTTCAAAAGTGCCAAGTGACTTTCTGACAAGAATATATCCATCAAAAGGCCTTTCCAAAGGAGAAGAGGAAAATTATCCTAACTTTAAAGATGAATTATATCACTTTGTAGAGCCCAGTCAAATGAAGCATTGAAATAGGATAGACTGAACATAAAACCAGATGAGGTATTATTTAGAAATGTCCTTCTGAATTACACTTATTCAGTGTGGAAAATGGTATCTGTTTCCTAATAGCCTATGTGCTATTGAAGATAAGGAAGATGTTGTTTGAAGTTTGTAAGAAATAAATTTTTTCATAATAATGAATGAATTGTGTATGCCTGACAAAATGGCTTAGTAATCACAGAACGAAGATAAAAGAGAAATTTGATTATCCTAATTAGTGATGATACTACAAAGGTGTCTCAAGAGTAGTGTGAGGCATGTGCAGGATTAATAAATACTGCTCGATTATTTGCAAAACGGTCGCTGATTGTGCTGAAGTATTAGTGGATGTGTTGATGTCTTTGCAATTGCAGGGAGGTTGTCATTTTGCTAGGTGGAGGAAGGGTGGGGGCAGTGGTGGGACCCAGATGGCCACAGTCTCCTGCCCCAGTCTTGTGGAGAATTGCATTGTGAGCACAATCACTCTTCTTTTCTTGACATGGAATCTTGCTCTGTCACCCAGGCTAGAGTGCGGTGGTTCCATATCAGCTCACTGAAACCTCCACCTCTGCGGTTCAAGCCATCCTCCCACCTAAGCCCTGGAGTAGCTGGGATTACAGGTGCACGCCACAATGCCAGCTACTTTTTATATATTTTAATAGAGTTTCACCATGTTGGCCAGGCTGATCTCGAACTCCTAGTCTCAAGTGATCAGCCCGTCTCAGCCTCTCAAAATGCTGGGATTATAGGCATGAGCCACCACGCTCAGCTGGGACAATCTCTTTTATGAGCGAAATTGGTTGGAGATGAAACAGCTTACCATTCTGACTCTGGAGTGACACCATATGTTAGAAGTTGTGTCCTTCTAAAAAAGTCTTCCATAAAAACAAATTCATGCGAAGAAAGCAACGAAGATTTTTAAAATATACCTTAGCCAATATGGAGTGAGAATATGAGTATTTTTGCATAAATTATAAATTGTAGGTATAAATCAAGCCAAGGGTGAGATAAAGAAGAAACTTTCTGGCTGTGAACTGGAGGAAAGAATAGGCAGATATCTTTTTATTATCATTATTTAACTAGAAAATGAGGTATTAATGGATGCCACCAAGCTTTTTGAGTTTTTCAATGTGATGGAGGGTCTCACAAAGGTGCAGGCCCTGGCTGCATGTGCAGCTTTTCTGATATGGAGATTGGCCTGCACTGTGCTCCCCAGGGTGTGCTCTGGGCATAGCTGTTCTGGAAGGGAAGAAGCTGGAAGGGAGCAACATTGCAGGAGAAAAGTTGGCTTCTGATGCCCTCTCCACCAGTGCTTCAGGAGAGCCTGCAAGACGCAGAGGCTGGATGGCCTAGGTTACCCCTGCATCCACAAGCAGTTGATGGAGTATATCCAGGAGCAGCTGACTTTCTTCAGCCAAGCAATCCCTGAAGGTGGCTGAAAGCTGAACTTCTTCTGGCTACAGTCACAGAAGCTTGGTGAATAAATCCTCAGCCCAACAGGGGCGGGGCAGGTGCCTCACAGCCTTCTCTATGACCAGTGGCAGTGGCAATGCAGGAATTCTGTTTCCAGCTGCACAGCCAACTCAGATGGAAACCGACCCTCCAATTGGAAACTAAATGGACAGGATATTAATAAAATACACTTTAGTATTATTTTTATTGCACCAATAATTTTTTTTTAATACCAAGAGGATTCTGCAGAGGTCAACACTGAGTAAAACAGGAAGGAAAGACATGAACAAAGCTCTGACTTGTCTTTTACCCTGAAGACATTTTCCAAACCCAAGTGAATTTAGCCTTTTTCAGAGCTTCGAAGGAAGCTAGAGACAGGAGAGTAAGTCTACCAGCCCCTAAAAATGATACATCCGATAGGACACCTTATAATAAACTGAAACCCAGGGAAACACATGTAAGGGTCATGGTGAACTAAGACTTACCACTCTCTGGGAAAGGAGGAAAGAAATGTGTGTAAATCAATTTTATCACTGGGTGGAGAGGTCGCTCTCTCATGCCAAGAACTCACATGCACAGTGGAGCCGCATGTGGGTCTGCCACCTGCCTTCTCCATAGCTGGGTGGGTAAAATGAAAACTCACCTGGAAATTCAATTCGGAAAACACAATTGGCAAGATGCACAGTGAAACTGCAGAATCAACTGCGATTTTCTCTACAAGATTCCACATTTAACCTCTATCACTTCTCAGAGAAAAGCTTCCATAAACAGTGTAAATTCATAGTTAATAATCGAGGTAACCAAACAAAAACAGCATACTAGGAATAAGAGCCAGAAGGAACAATAAAAAACAGGATCAAAACTGAAAAGCCTCCAAATATTGTAACACTGGCAGAATACGAAATGGATGCTAAAATGTTTAATGAAAAGAAAGTCTTAAATATTAGCAAAGGCTATGAGTCTATCAAAAATCATCAGGTAGATTTGAAAAAAGTGAAGTATCAAATAAAATATATATTCATTTAAAAAAATAAAAATAAAAATATTATTACATGAATCTAACCACAGATTAGACGTATTTGAAGAGAGAATATTTAAACTGGAAGTAAATTACAAAAACATCCAAAATTCAACATAGAGGGATGACATTGGGAAAACATTGAGAAATTAAGGGCAAAAATCCTAGTTTGATAGAAATTATCATGCATAGAATTGGAGTCATGAAAAGAAAAGAAAGAGAAAATAAACAAAACATAGAGTATTAATGTCTGTGTGTGCGTTAGGGTGTGTGTGTGTGTATAAATTGATAAAAGAAATTGCTCTTCAAAGTCAGGAATTACAAAAAGACCCCATTTTAAATATACAAAAAAAAAATTCACTGCATCATAGAGAAACTAAAGAATACCATAATCAAAGCAAAGCAACATGTCATAAAAATGGCTAGATAGATAGATGACCTACAAATGAAATAAATTGGTGCTGAAGTTGGTTTTCAAATGATAATAATGGAATCCCTGAACCAGTGAGCATCTTCAATATGTTGGTGGAATAATACATGTCAGCTTGGGACCGTGTGCCGTGAGAAAATGTGTTTCAGAAGTGAGGGCAGAAATCAAGGCTTCTCAGGAAATCAATGAAATAAACAACAAAAAAACTGGTTTCGCTGTCACTAGCCCCAAATGAAAGGAACCTTTAAACTCCGTGTTTCCGACATAGGAAAAGCAACGTCTTGGAAGCTGAGTGTGAGGTGCAAGAGGCACGTCTGGCAGAGGCTCCAGTTTTGGGAACTGAAACAAACATTGCCAATGTGTTCTTCAAGGTTGAGAAGCTCCTTGAGGATGAAAAACACACCCCCTGCGAATTCTTTCCAGGTTGGGAAGATGTCATGGAGTAGAAGCGTTCTTAATTTCCTTGTGTCAAATTTCTAACCGAAATATGCAGATAAACACAAATGAAATAAGAACTAAAGCAGCTACTTTCCAAATTAGAATAGGATAAATAGTGAAAAAATTTTACTAAATAAATCCAAAAGGAGAGCAGAAAGCCACGGGGCCAATGCAGTGGCTCACACCTGTAATCCCAGCACTTTGGGATACTGAGGCAGGTGGATCACCCGAGGTCAGGAGTTCGAGACCAGACTGGGCAACACGGTGACACCTTGTCTCTACTAAAAATATAAAAATTAGCCAGGTGTGGCGGCACACACCTGTAATCCTAGCTACTCATGGGGCTGAGTCAGGAGAATTGCTTGAACCAGGGAGGCAGACGTTGTAGTCAGCCAAGATCACGCCACTGCACTCCAGCCAGGGTGGCAGAGAGACTCCATCTCAGAAAAGAAAAGAAAAGGAAAAAGCCATGCAAGGTGCTGAACCTGTGAAACTAGAAATAAAACAGTGGAGGTGAAGCCAGGTCCCCAGGAGTGGAGGGCAGGCCAAGGTGTGTGTTGTCACCAGAGGTGGCCGAAATCCAAGAAGGGAAGGCAGGAGATCGGGGTCTGGGATAACACCTCTGCTGAAAGGACCAGGGGCATTGTGTGGCCTTTTTAATATCCGAAAAGGAGACTTCAAGGCGGAACCTTGGCGAGGGTTAAAAGAGCTCTCACGTGGTCCGAGTTTCGGTTCTTCAGAAAATCTAACAGTTTTTGACTCCTGGGCTTTTAACAGAGCCTTGGAACAGAAATACCTGGAATTGACGAGAGAATTGTGCTTAACGGTATGAAACTGGAGATAGTCAATGCTTTTGACCTCCAGGAACAGTAATTACATATGGCTCAATCTACTGTTAATAAAAATAGACAAGTCTAACAAAATGAAATATTGAACACAAATTTTTCTGTAAGTAGATCAAGAAGAAAATAAAACAATAGACACTCGATTGGAACAAGAGCAGACAAAAATATTCCCGAAGATCCTCTACAATGTGATTTCATTATATGATATGAAGAACGTGAGTAGCTACATAGTGAGTTGCTTTGGAAAATAGATGTGCACAGTAAAACTCAAGGAGAAAACCATAGAACAACCAACATAAGAGTGGGAATTGGGACTCTCATTCAGGCGAGAGACGGTAGCAGGTACAGAAGGAAAAGCCTACAAAGGAAATTCCGTTTTTCCAATTCTGTATCCCTTAAGCCACGCAGTGCGTACAGAGTCTCTGCGTGTCCTTTATACGCTGCCTACATCATGAATATTCATTTGCATCTATTAATAGTTTAAAATAATTTTTAAATAAAATTATATCAATAAATCATAAAAACTCTACATTTAATGAAAAATATTTACAGTTGAAAATGGTGATTTGTCGGCCTTTGAAAAAAAGATTAGGAAGTTTCCTGCTGATATCAGTCTGATGTGTAGCTTTGTCTTAAAAATGGAAACTACAGAGCTATCATCAGAAAAGTTGCAATAAATAGGCCGAGCGTGGTGGTTCAGCCGGTAATCCCAGCACTTAGGGAGGCTGAGGGCTAGGATCAGGGAGGATCACCTGAGGTCAGGGGTTCGAAACCAACCTGGCCAACATGGTGAAATCCTGTCTCCACTAAAAATACAAAAATTAGCCCGGTGTGTGGTGGCACATGCCTGTAGTCCCAGATAGTCAGGAGGCTGAGGCAGGAGAATCACTTGAACCTGGGAGGAGGAGGTTGCAGTCACCTGAGATCACACAACTGCACTCCAGCTTGGGTGACACAACAAGACTCTGTCTCAAAAAAAAAAGACGAGTTGCAATAAATATAGGTAGAGAAATGTCTTCTTTAGATGGGTATACACATAGATAGATAGCTAGATAGACACACAGACAGTTGCATAGATAATTAGGTTCCTGACTACAAAAGCACATTAAATAGATATTGCAATAAATGAAAAAATGAGTAATACAGATTCCTATATTCCTATATTCATCTAAAAAGCTGAATAGAAGACATACGAATGTCTAGATTTAGATGAATAGAAGACATACGAATAGAGTTTCTAGACTAATGGAAGACAGAACACGAGAATAACATAACACAAGAATGTAAGACAGTATGGTAAATTCTGTAAAGGTGAAATAAGCAAGAATCAGAAGATTCAGAGGTGGCAGAGAGTGATTAGATAAATCAAAGCAGACTTCGTGGAGGAGGTGCGCTTTGGAATCCAGCTGAAGAGCAGAAAGGTGCATTGATTTGAAGTTGTTCCCTTAATTCTTTGCGGCACTCTTCTCCACTGGCCCACAGCTCCTGACAGCAGGAAGCACTGACTCCTGTTTTGTTCCTCTCTCTGACTATACACAGCAGTGAGCACCCCGTGCCTATGATTGTCATCTCTGGGGACCAGAGAAGTGAGTAGCTGTCCTTCCCTGTCCCTGGTCCCTCCAGGCAGTGACAACAAAGAATGGACCAGGTGAGGCCTTGTGTGTAGACACGTGAGACTTCTCATCCAGGGTCAAGAGGAGAAGCGGTGGATTAGGAGTACTGTGACTTAAAGCTAACCTCTTCAGAGCAGATGAGCCCTGCTTATTCTAAGGCATTCAGCGATGTCTAATCGATCACTCCTGTGCTTGGGAGAATGGGAACATGACACAGTTTCCCTTCTTCCTTGGTTGTCTCACTGTAGCAGTGAGATAGACGATGGTCACCATGGTACCATCATGGCGCTACAGTCATAGAAGTCCCTCTTTATCCCACAGGTCCCCTGAATTCCAAGGCATCACACATTTCACGTGAACAAATAGCCTTGACATCTTCCACGTCTCCAGGACAATGGGCATTTCTGACCCACATAATCTGCACGAAGAAGAAAGTCTCTCTCTCTTTCTCATCACTGCATCCCCAACTGATGTGGACCCCGATATGTATTTGGAGTTGAATAAATAGTTGAGGTTTTCCTGGGGGTCGTGCCTATTTAGGGCTATATGATTTTGCCAGTTCATAGAAAACATGAGATGGTTAAAAAGAGAAATAATGGGCTGGGTGCAGTGGCTCATGCCTGTAATCCCAACAGTTTAGGGGGCCAAGGCAGGTGGATCACTTGAGGTCAGGAGCTCGAGACCAGCCTGGCCAAGATGGCAAAACCATGTCTCTACTAAAAATACAAAAATTAGCTGGGCATAGTGGCGCATGCCTTTAATCCCAGCTACTTGGGAGGCTGAGGCAGAGAATTGCTTGAACCTGGGAGGTGGAGGTTGCAGTGAGCCGAGATTGTGCCACTGCACTCCAGCCTGGGAGACAGAGTGAGGCTCCGTCTCAAAAAAAAAGAAAGAAAAGAAAAGAAATAATTGAAATAATCAAAACAACCAGAAGGACTGCCACACAAGAAAAGGTTTAGAAGATTTCCAAGGAAGGCTGAAGTCAAAGAATAATAGAGTTTAAATCTGCACAATCATAAAGAAAAAGGCAAGTAAACTCTAGATGGTCTCTCATCTCATAGCTACAAAATTATAGAAAACAGAAAGAGAGAAGCTAAAGAAGAAAATGTCACAGCTAAAGAAGGAAATATATTTCCAAACACTGTGATTGTTTTATGGGCACATTAATCACAGCAAATTATTCGGGAGACTGAAATGCTCGTGGTGGGCTCCTGGGAAGCTCACCAAGTATTCCTTACGTGTCCCCCATGAAGTAAAATACATTTGGAGACAAATCGAGTTCCCGACACGATAAGAGTTTAAGTAACAGAAGACAGAGCGCCTTTCTCCTGGTAACCAGCTGTGGATTTACTTTCAGAGACTCTAATGCTAAAATGACTGAGAGGAGTTACCAGAGGTACAAAACCCTGATTTAAAAATCAGCTGAACCTTCGGGTCTTCATTACTGTAGTGATCCCAATGTCAGATTGTCTTTACTTTTGTATTGTCAGTGAGGTCAAATACTTCAGCATCTTTTCAACTGTTCCTTGAGCAAATATAAAAATCAGGGCAGGGCGCAGTGGCTGATGACACCTGTAAGCCCAGCACTTTGGGAGGCCGAGGCAGGTGGATCACGACGAGGTCAGGAGTTTGAGACCAGCCTGGCCAATATGATGAAACCCCGTCTCTACTAAAAAATGTGAAAATTAGCCGGCCGTGGTGGCATGCACCTGTAGCCCCAGCTACTTGGGAGGCTGAGACAGGCGAACTGCTGGAATCTGGGAGGCGGAGGGTGTGGTGAGCTGAGATTGTGCCACTGCACTCCAACCTGGGTGACAGAGCGAGACTCCATAAAAAAAAAAAAAAATCAGGACAATTTTTATAAGGCATTTCTTATAGAGATTTGCAGAAGAAGAGAGGGGACACAGAAGCAGCAAATACCACAGGTCTTGTGGGCACAGAGAGATGTGCCCATTCCAACGAACATCCAACCTGGGGGCATTTGATGGAAACAGCACCAGCACCGACTCACTCCAAAGATGAAGCAGGCATCCTTCCTAACCCTGGAGTGGGTGCCCCTCCCAACCCTGGGTGAAGTGATCAAAGCCTCTCCCAACAGTTTTGGTCCTTTGACACCAGGTCGGTGATAGAAGGAAATCCTCTTTGTACAGACACAAAGTAAAAGTGACTACTGACTAATCATGATTATTAACAAGCCTAAGACAGTCCAAGTAAAAATCTGATGAGACTACATTATCAGGGCAGTGTATATGTGATCACAATTTATCTGGGTCTTAGGTTTTTAATATGTACACACACACCCGTGTGCACACACATGTATGTAAGTTGTTAACAGTAAATAAAACATGATTGTACAGTGAGGCCAAAGAAGTTACACAAAAACTAAGTGGAAAGAAACGGAGCTTTATCATTTTGAAAGTTATTTTTAATTGCTGAACACATTTCTAAAAGAAACGTGAATAAAACTGCCAACTGCAATGACACTTTCTTCTGACTCTATCAGAGGGACTTTTCATTTGAGTTTAATGCACATGTTTAGAATCACTGCAGTCTTTTACAACCAGAGAAATGGCATCCTCCGAGCTCACTCTCCATAGAAAAAAGAGTCAAAATTTCCTCTCTGCAAATATCCTAAATATCAACCTTGTAGCAAGTAGGCATCAGAACAGCCATTGTAAGGAGAGACACTAAACCACTAGGTCACCTAGTAACTGCATTTCCAGGGAAGCTTGAACAAAAAAGAAAACAAGACACACAGTGACTTAGCTACCAAAGACCTATGACACAAAAGGCTTCCAGAAACTCTACCATGGATGATGAGTTTATTTTGCCAAATAGGCAGACTTCATTACCTGGTTAGTTCTAACTGTGGTTTTTGGGACCTTTGGGATTTGGCATTACTTCAGAACAAGAGGCCGCATTTTCCTGAAGTGAAACTTACTGCTAAGTGTCAACTATTTCAAAATATATTTAACAGCAATCTCTCTCAGTCCCTTCGATAGACAATAATTAAGCATTTCCTGTGCTTCCGCAATGTGGTGCCTGTTTTCTGGTACATACATTCACACCCTCCTGCTGTCAGCAGTCAGGATGTGGTATGGGGTGTCTAGCCAGGTGTGGTGTATGTCACCTGGCTTAACTCCCTGGTGAGGGGATGCAAACTCGGACTTGGTGCTCAAGTATTTTCCAAAGCAACAGACACAGTTGGTAGGCTGTGAGAGTAGCATTTGAACCTGGGTCTTTTTACCCTCTAAGCTTGCACGAATTTCAGTTCTAAAGTGTATTTTTACATCTTTGCTGTCTACCATAGAAGAATCAGCAGAATTTAACTTTGGATTTTCTTTATTATGGTAACTCCAGAAGGACCATTGTTCTGAGGAGTAAAACTCTGCTTTCTTTTTTGTTGTTGTTCAATAACCGATGTCTGGCACAGCTCTTCAGCAAGTCCCCTTCAGTGCTCATGGGGCTTTTCTTGACTCAATTATAATGGCAATTACCTTCAGAAAGGGATGTGAAGCTTTCAGTGTTACAGCGTTTGATCTTCACAACAAGCTGGCGAGATGATGCTGTTACACAGCACATTGGAGCAAACAGGGTTAGACTACACCAGGGGTCTCACATGTGGGGACTCTATATGCAGGATTCTCATTACAAACCCAGTATTCTCTCTGGTACTTTGAGGATTCTGTTGATTAACTCTGGTCTGGAGACGTGGAGAGTTTAGGAGCACTGGGGCTGGGTAGATGTGGGTTTGAGTTGGGAGATGTGGAGAGTTCAGGGCACTGGGTAGATGTGGGTTTGGGTTGGGAGATGTGGAGAGTTCAAGGGCACTGGGTAGATGTGGGTTTGGGTTCGGAGACGTGGAGAGTTT